>NC_085137.1:480432251-480734373 GCF_035046485.1 Aedes albopictus | reverse complement strand
ATCTGTTTGATAATGATCAATTTAGCTAAAACAATTCAATACGATGTTGGAACTGCTTCTGGATGCAACATTTTACAGACAACAATGCTGTGATGCCAAATTGCAAAGAGGTGCAGTGCGTAGTTTCATTAACTTATAGCTGGATCGAGACGCAAAAAAATCCTATTCCAGGACTCGAACCATGAATCTTCGAATCGACAATCTCATGCTCAACCATCTGCACCAAATTTAAACTGATGCAGATGAGATAAAGAAGTGTAATGACGTTTAAATCATGGGTAACTTTGTTTTATTTTGTGCTGGCAACTCTGTACAATTTTTAGTATCAACGTGACAAACTTTTGATAATTAGTCAATGAAAACGTATTTCTACACTAAAATGATGTATGGACGAAATGTTCGTAACACATAGGAGCAATAGCTCATTAAATTAGTTACGTAAAACAATGTAAAATTACATGACTTTTACATGGAAAATCGTAAAAATATTGTATTTTTTCGTGATTTTTTAACGAAAATTGTTGAATAACTTTGAAATACGCAATTTAAACACCGTAGTGTCTTCGGCAAAGTTGTAGAGTATTGTTCCAACTATATTTTAACGGTATTTTCGGTACCTTTTTGGTGCAATTTTCTGGATATTGAAGTACATTTTCGTGAAAATGCTCGAAAAAAACACAAAATCGATTTGATACACCTCTAAACCTTTATCAATTTGGCTCATTTTTGGACTGAAGCCTTGTTTTTGAATGTGGATTGATAATTTGATGTGACACGGGTAGGTCAATAAAAGTGAACAGGTCTAGGGAATTACTATTATTTATGCATTTTGTATCCGCATCTCTCTCACTCCCTTTCTATTTTCATGCTATCTGCCGTTTAGCCTGGGTTGAAGAGAAGTGTTTCGTCAACCCAGGCGAAGCACCAGATAGCATGAAAACAGAAAGAGAGTGAGAGAGATGTGGATACAAAATGCATAAATAATAGTAATTCCGTGTATACTTTTATTTCCGAGTGTAAGAAACTTGAAACCAAAAAGATAGAGCGATAAAACGATTTGTTCTAGTCACCCTATGAAAACTATGGGTAAATGCTCTAAATTTGGTCAAAACAGTTTAAACGCTTTGTCTTTTTTGACCAAATTTCTCATCAAAGTCGTCAAAGAACCACTTTTAGAACTTTCAAAAACGCACAATTTCGTGCGCGGAGAATATCTGTTATTCTGAATCACTTTAACTGAGCTTTATTCCGGATCTGGGCCATCCTGTGGGAAACGTTGACCAGCGGACACAGGTGTAACAGCGGACAACACCGAAAGAACCGAGAAAACTACCGGAAATACTTTCGGTAACACGTGATGGAGAACGAGAGCTATACGTTTTACATGCTTTATTGTCGAACGGCTAACATAGACTAAAAACTAATGCAAAAATGTCTTCCACGAACGCCCTGACAAGAGCTCAGAACGTCACACAACAGTTCATGGATAGAGTGACCAGTTGAAGATATCGCATAGTCTCTACAATTTCAACTGTATGAGAATCGAATACCGTCTACCCCTGTTGGTTTGAACGACACCTCATGCAAACCAACCAACGGGGTTCATCTTTTGATTTCAACTTCTAGTAACCCCATGGACATCAAAAAACACACTGATGGTAACCCTTTATGCTGTTTTGTTTTGATTCTGCGTTCAGTTTTACCCCGTTCCCAGAGCAGAATGACGTTTGAACCATTTTTAGTTTGAACGATGTGCAGATTAGCGAGGACCAAATTAAAAAGTGTTCAGATTAGATGCGGTCAAACCAACGAGGGTACAAGGGTAGAATTAACCAAAATCATGCCGAATAGTTTCGCCCTTTTTATAGAGTGATGAAGGCATACAACTAAAAATAGAAAAAAAAAATCTTCAAAAAATCGGACAATGCAGACATGGTGATCGAAATCAAACAAATATAGAAATCATTCTAAAACATTTAAGTGAAACATATGTGCAATTGTACCTTTTCAAATGGCGCAACCTGTAGCACTATCCCGTGCAAAATATCCGATTATTTATTTTACCAATCAGCGCAGTGGAAATTCTGCAAAATCGACTCTTTGTGCCAATGGATTTCCGTTCTTTCCAGGCCAAGTTATATTTTTAGATCAATTTGATACGTAGGACGCTCAAATAGATTCGCGCCTTATGACGTCTCTAGTTCGCACATGTCTAGCCTGATCGTCAATTAGAGACAATAATGACGCTTCTGTCTCATGATTTGTCGTATGCCAATCATAGATAACGCACAATTGTGACTAGGTCGGCTTATGGCTAGCTACCGAATCAGGTGATAAATTATTCATCATCGATTTCCGCGCGCAAAAATGAAGCAAGACGTTTCAGCAGCTTTGTCGTCGACGGCGGTAATTAACACTATCGGCTACTTATTTTCACCGCGCACATTATTCCCCAGATTTATGGCGTGAAATGACTATGAGACGGTACGGTACGGCAGAGAATTTGTGGCCGACCATCCACTGGTGGCCGCAAATATTCTCCCTCGTTAAAGTCCCTATGTGGCAAACACCGTTTTATGGTGCGTTGAAATGTGAGACGAATTGACAATGCATTTTGGAGGAGAAAAATATTGGTGTTTCTAGAAGATTGTCGAGGCGTGTGTGAGCGCGAAAAATTTACGATTTGGCGATTGCGGATCGGTTTCGTTTTTGATGTATGGTTGTGGAATGATTGACGTTGCGGCGCAGTACAAGTGGAAAATAGTTAAAATGTGTTATTGAATCCAGCTATGGCTGAATCATCATTTAGCGATCGGACAAAGTTTGCTTAATGTTCAACAAGCACTTCTAGAATTATTAACTTTGTGGTAGGGTAAATAGGTATAATATGCCCCCCCTAAGGAAAAATGGAAATATCTTTGCACTCATCACCGTATTTTACTCAATCAATGCATTTATTTATTGACCAAAGTGTTAGCTTTAATCCGATAATAACCTTTTGCACGATATAACAGCGTTTATTCCGTAATAACGTGTTTTCTAAAATCAACAAAATCATAAACTCACAAAAGCGTCGGGGCGAAACGCCCCAGCTACGGTATAATATGATCCGCAACAACGCGAAATGGGAAAAAATAAATTCAATATCTCTGCTCGGAGTGGATGGATTCGAATGAATTTTTGACACAAACTGCAAAAATCTCTACAGTTTCAGATAAGGAGGGTGTCATGCGCTGCACGATGCTGGAAATCAGTGTATTGGGCCAGTTTTACCCCGCACTCTCTCTTGTTCACCTTTTTGGAAGAATCCTGGAGTGCAAAATAAATTTAATTCGTGTTTGTGTAAAAACTTCCCTAGTATCTAAAATATAACTGGTTTGGCTCACCGCACGGCCTTAAAAATTGTATTAACTTCACATAACCCCGACATCCCCTATTTCTTTAAACTTTTTCATGTATTTTCACCCGGAGTGGAACGCAATCGATAAGAGCAGGACCATTCTTATGTCAAATAGCCGATAATATGGAAGTTTTTACATAAATACGAGTTAAATAAGTCATTTACTTTGCACGCCAGTCGGGAATAGATGAGGATTTTCTCAAAAAGGTGAGAAAGAGAGAGAGCGGGGTAAAACGAGCTCAATACACTAATTTCCAGCATCGTGCGGCGAATGACACTCTCCTTATCTGAAACTATAGAGATTTTTGCAGTTTGTGTCAAAAATTCATTCGAATCCATTCACTCCGAGCAGAGATATTGTATTTATTCGCGTTTTATACCTATTTTTTCCCGCTGTGCACCGGGTTAGTATGCCCCTCTGTAGCGGGGCATTACGCTCCATAAAAACGGGGTTATATGACCCTACCGAGTGAATCCAAGCCGGACAAACGTCAAATATCGGAACTGAGGTCAGCTGATGGAATGCATTGGTTGTGAGCCATATTATCCAGCTGACGATGGGGCATATTACCCGTTTGAGTGTGACTATGAAAAAACTTATTAATTACAAAATTTAATTACAATATTCTTATTTTAAGTGCAGAGGTAAGTTATTTTACTACATAATTTAGTGAACAACAGCTTATTTCATTGGTTTTGCTTCATTGGCGCGTGCTAGCGCCTTATTTAACCACATCGATAATTACAACAAATGTGTGTGTTTTCAATTTAAGGTTGTATATTTATTTTGAAGGGTACAATAACCACAAAATTGACATAGTAGACTAGTCTCATGAATATGAAGCCTTATACAATGATTTTATCCATTCACTATTTCAAATTCCCTGGAAATTGAAGGGGGGCGTTTTGCCCCGTGGGGGCGCATTATACCTGTTTACCCTAAGTACAAAGAGACTTTATATTCTAGCAGGTGGAATTTCTATTTATTACACAAAAAATCTGTAATGGAACCCACCTACCTTAAAGGTCATGACCATGTAGAGGGTGACGGGTTAGATTCCCGGACTATTCAGGAACTTTTCGTAAAGGAAATAAGTTTGACTTCCTTGGGCACAGAATATCTTCGCCAATTAGTCTTTCTTCAGTTTTGTTGAAGACTATGGAAAAGGTTTTGAAGGATTTTATCAATTTTTCTTACATAAAAGAGCATCCCCTATCAGACTTCCAGTTTGCTTATCAATCTGGTAAGTCAACGGTTACGGCACTTCATTCGCTAGTAACAAAGGTGGAAAAAACGTTTTCAGCAAAAGAAATAGCTCTATGCGCCTTTTTAGACATAGAAGGAGCATTAGATAATGCCTCCTATTCATCTATGAAGCGTGCCATGGAGAACAAAAATTTCGACGAATGTATCATACATTGGATTTATACTGTGCTTGCAAAAAGAGAAATCACCTCTGAGCTGGGAAGTTCTTCTATAACAGTAAGGGCAACGAAAGGTTGCCCTCTAGGAGCAGTCCTCTCACCACTAATGTGGTCCTTAGTTGTAGACGATCTTCTAAGAAGCTTGAAGGAAAAAGGTTTCGAAGTTGTGGGCTTTGCAGACCATATAGTCATAATAGTGAGAGGAAAGTATGACGAAACTGTTTCGGAGAGAATGCAAAGGGCGTAAAATTATACACATTCATGGTGTATTAAGGAGGGCCTTAGCATCAACCCGTCAAAAGTCGTAAATGTCCCTTTCACTAGGAGAAGGAAGATCAACCTAAAAGCTTTTAGGCTTGGAGGGATACAAATGCATCCTAGTGATCGAGTCAAATACTTAGGTTTGATACTGGATGCT
The DNA here is from genome assembly GCF_035046485.1 of Aedes albopictus. NCBI lineage: Eukaryota > Metazoa > Arthropoda > Insecta > Diptera > Culicidae > Aedes > Aedes albopictus. The sequence continues at coordinate 480,729,130 of NC_085137.1, read as the reverse complement.
AAACTGAACTGGAATGCTCAAATTGAGTCCGTGATCGGTAAGGCAACAAGTGCGTTCTGGTTATGCTCCAAAACTATTGGCAGGAAGTGGGGCTTGAAACCAAAAATGATAATGTGGATTTATACTGCCATAATCCGTCCAAAAGTGACGTATGCTTCGTTTGTCTGGTGACCAAAAACAAAAGAGGCTACCACGCAATCAAAGCTTGCGAAAATTCGACGTCTTGCGTCCATTGCTGTTACAGGAGCGATGCGAAGCACTCCATCAAAAGCTTTAGATGCGATTCTCAATCTGCTACCTTTGCACGAGTACGTACAATTAGAAGCAGAAAAGGAATTGCTAAGACTTGAACGAGTTGAAAAGTTTATGCCAGGTGATCTTGTAGGTCACCTGAGCATTTCACAATACTTCCAAAATAGGCCAGTAATGAAAATGATTAAAGACTGGATGAAACCTGTGGAGAACCATGATGTTCCTTACAAGTTGCACGAAACAACTCGTGCAGATTGGGAAGTCGGAGGTCCCACTGTTCGTCAAGGGTCAATCAAATTCTTTACAGATGGCTCAAAAGTTGGAATAAAAACGGGAGCAGGAATCTACGGCCCTGGAATACAAATATCAGTGGCGATGGGACACTATCCTAGGGTGTTTCAAGCAGAGATTCTTGCTATTTTGAAATGCACAAATATCTGCCTTGAGAGAAAATACAGATATGCAAATATTTGTATTTTCTCAGATAGTCAAGCTGTACTAAGAGCATTGTGCGCCTACAAATGTACTTCAAAGCTTGTCTGGGAATGCATTCTTTCACTGCGCAGGCTGTGTCAAGGGAATTCAGTAAACTTATACTGGGTTCCAGGTCACTGTGGCATTGAAGGAAATGAAATGGCAGACGAGCTTGCTAAAAGTGGTTCCAATTTACAGTTTGCTGGCCCAGAACCATTCTGTGGTATATCAAACTGTACAATTAAAATGGACCTGAAACGCTGGGCTGAGCAGAGGGTGATATCCAATTGGATGGACGTCAAAAATTGCAATCAGTCAAAACGATTTATAACACCAAATGCTTATAAAACCAAAAAGCTCTTAGAGCTCAACAAGAGAGCTCTATGTACATAACTGGACACTGCCCGAGCAGGTGTCGTTTCTGTGATACGGAACGTGAAACCTCGGAACATCTGCTTTGCAGTTGTGGTGCTTTATACACGCGCAGGCAAAGATTTCTAAATAGTGGTTGCTTGCAACCCAGTGAGATCTGGTCTGCAAAACCTGGGAAGGTCTTGGAGTTTATCAATTCCATTGCACCTGACTGGGAGACGACGCGTCGTGGCAGTAGCTGATTACTTGACACATGGTAGTTAGCTGGCTAGATGCGAATATCAAAACGGGACATGCCACAAAAGTTCAGCCTATTGGACGCAGTGGCTTAATTTCCCCAACAGGGGAGGAAAAAAAATCTTCGCCACGATATACACATCATTAGCAGAGGAAGCTCTCAGTTAATAACTGTGGAAGTACTCATAGAACGCTAAGCTTAGAAGCAGGGTTTCTCCCAGTGGGAACGTTACGCCAAGAAGAAGAAGAAGAAGAACATACTTTCAAAATGGTCTTGTTGGACCGGAGCTATATGAGCCATGACTGGGAAATTTCCATAGACAGTCTTTTAAGGGTTTCTCAAGGCAAGCCCGTGCGCAAGGGGGGGGTTGGGTTACCTCAGTTTCATATAGGGTAGCGAGCCACTTGGGCAGTGGCCGGCATTTTGGGCACTCTTTGCTATAACTCAGTTTATTCCAAACCAATTGACTTGCAATTTTGTACACGGCTAGATACTAGCCGTATCTCACCGTATTCCAAAAATTGTGTCAATTGGTTCAAAATTGGCTGAGTTACAGCAGAAAAGTGCCCAAAATAGGACCCCTGCTGAGATGGTTCCACTTCCCTACTAGGCGCCCCTCCACTTTTTACCGAAAATGCCATTACTCAACGTCTCGTATAGTAACCGCTTGTGGGATGTTTTAGTAAAACATAAAACTTTTTTTGACAATTCTTCTATGGGTGCTTATTGAAAACCTGTACGTATTATAAGGAAAATTGAGTATTTTCGGCAGTTTCGTTCTCTTCGTCAGGCGGGGTTCTTTAAAAGCTGTTGATCTCAAAGTTTGCCTCAAATCTTCCTAACGAAGCTGAATTATGTAACCGAATTTTAGTAAATTTGGCCGACAAAACCCCGAAGACGAAGAAAACAAACCAGCCGATAATACCCATCGTCACCCTATAAGGAACTACAAGCAAAACTGTCCTAAAACCATTTTGAGATTTTTCTAGTTATTCCTGCACGGATTCTTATGAAGGATCCTCTCGTTTTTTTTAAAGAGATTTATATTAAGAAAATCCCTTCGGAAAGCTGAGGGAGTACCCTTCAAGGGTTTGGCCAAATAGCTAAAAGTGATTATTTCGTGTGTTATGTATTGTGTTTGAGAGGCCCCCGCCGAATCTGTTCCTGGTGTTCCGGAGCGGCTATATCAGTTGATACATACTTCAGTTACTTCAGTCAATATTTTCTGTCTCATTCTCTCGAAGTCATGAAGATTGATACGTCACTCGGCAAGTTTTGGTGGCAATCCAGAAATGTCCACGATGACACTCCCGTGGAACCTGTGCTAGATGTTCCGGGGTGGCCACATTAGATGATATAGATTTCTGTCTATCGTTTCTGACTCAGTCATTCGAAATCATGAAGCTTGATATGTCGCACGGCATGTTTAGGTTAAAAAACCAGAAGTATCCCCCCCGCGGAACCTGTCACGGGGATTTGGATGGGTCAACTTATTCAAATCTGGTTACCGCATTTGTTTTTCACACTTCGCAACAAAACTATCGCTGAAAATCGACGGTTCAAACACAATATCACACGACATAATTACTTCTAGCCATTTTGGCAACCCGCTGATCCTAGTACAATCCGGAACATCCCCGGTATAGTTCCGGATATTGCATGGCCACTTGAGTATAATAAACTAGCACCAATTTATGATCGATGGAGGGTGACTTCAAAAAAAATCGGATGAAAATTGACGGATGAAATGCCGGCATTTTGAAAATGTTACCGAGGGTCGGGTATGTGAAGGTTAATATTCTCCAATAATTACTGAGAGAAGCTTACAGCATGTAATTCCCCCAGAAATTTTTACAAATATTTTTTAAGAATTCCTCCAAGAATCCTTTTAAAAAATCTTTCTAGAATTGTTCTAGCAATTTCTACAGTAAATCAAGAGGTTCTAGAGGTCTAGAAATTCCCCTAACAATACTCTGGAAATACTATCAAAGACTGCTCGTGGAATTTCTTCAGAAGGTTTTCAAATTTGCTTTGAAATTTCTTTAGAAAATTCCCCAAAAATCCACACTGAATTTTTTTTTTAAAGATTCATTCTGGGACTTCTCCCAATAATTTCAACAGGGATTCTTTCATAGATTCCTGCAGCGATTTTACCAGGCATATCTCGTAGAATCCTTTGGAAGATTCCTAGGGGCCGTCCATATACCACGTGGACAGAAAATTCATGGTTTTTGACCACCTCCCCCCTCCCCGTGGACAAGCGTGGACTTTTCATTGACCCCCACCCCCCTCCCCCAATGTCCACGTGGACTTCCGAAAAAAAACGATTTTTTTTATATTCCTAAAATAAACGGAAAATTTATTTTGAAGTTTTTTTTTAATAATGTTTTCTTTTTTCTTCGTAAACATTGCCTAAAATACCAATAATTAACTACTTTATGAATAACAAATATTTTATAGAGTTATATAAAATACAAACAACATCAAAAAATAAAAAAAAATACAGGAAGAAAACTTTTTGAGTGACTTCATTTTAAAGACTTTCTCAAAGAGGAACAAAATAGGTAGCTACAAGTTTTCAACATTGTTTTTAATTGAGCTAAATGTTTGGACATTTGACGAACCCCTACCCCCCTCTCCGTGGACAAGCGTGGACTTTTCTTGAACCCCCTCCCCTCTCCAAGTTGTCCACGTGGTATATGGACGGCCCCCTACGAGAAACTTACAGAATCACTAGATATGCTCCGAAGACTTCTCCAGTGAATCTATTCTTACTGTGATGTAGTTGTAGACTACCGCACTGCCGTGTGCAGTATAGTTGTCCCATTTTCTATGAGAATCCCTATTAACATGGGACAACTATGCCGTACACGGCAGCACATGGCTTCGTGTTTTTTCAGAAATCTCTGAATAGGTTCCTCCAGACATGGCTGCAAGAGCTTATCTGATAATCTCTCTGGGGATTCCTGCAGAAATTCCTCCAGAATTTCTTTCTCGGGTTTCTCCAATAACTTTTAAGCGATCCTTCCAGAATTTTTTACGTAGAGTTCCAAAGATTCTTACGGGAATTCCTGTAGAGTTCTTTCAAAGATTTACAAAAAAAAAAATCACAACGAATTTTCTTTAAAAACTAAACTGTTGCAGAGATTCCTTCAAAAGTTGCGTAATGAATATTACCAGAAATTTTTTCGGAGATTGTTTCAGTGGTTACCCCAAGATTTCCTAAATATTCTTACAATAATTTCTCCAGAGCTTATTACGGAGCAACCTCCGAGAATTCTTCTGAGATTCTTTTGAAAATTCCTACAAAAACGTCTCCTTTTTCCAATCCCTGGAGCTTATCCAGGATCATGTTTAGGCATTTCTGCAAGGAATTACATTCTCGGATTTCTTCAGGAATTTGTGCGAAGATCTCTTCAGAAATTTTTACAGATTCTTACGAGAATTCCTCTAGGAGTTCTTTCAAAGTTTCTCCAAGAAGATTCTCAACGTACGTTTTTCAGAAATCCTCCAGAAACTTCTTAATAAAAACTTAAAATAATTTCCTCAAAAACTTAACTTTTGCAGAAATCCCTTCATAAGTTGCGTAATGGATTTTACCAAGAATTGTTCAGGAGATTACTTCAGTGCTTACTTCAATAATTCTCCCTGGGTGCTTACTTCAATAATTCTCCCATAAATTCCTCCAGAGAATTATACGGAGATCCCTCCGAGATCCCTCCAGGGGAACATCCGAAAACTCCTACAAAGATTTCTACACATATTCCCTCATTGAGTCCCTGGAGCTTATCCAGGTACAGCACTAAGCGTACCAGTAAGGTTTTTTTTTCTCAGGGTTTTATCTGGGGTTTCTTCCCGGTCGTTTATCCAGAGTTCCCTGCAATTTTTTTTCAAAAATTCCCCAAGGAATTCTTTTAAAACTATCTTCAATATTGCTCTAGAAATTCTTCTAGGGATTGCTCGAGGTTTCTTCAGACAACTTACTGCAAGTTACAATCTGTATCAAAACTTCACCAATAAACATCTTCTGGAATTCTTCCGGGAATTTATCCTGAGGATTTTCAAGGAATTATTCATAAGTTTTTTTTAGGAATTTTCCCTGATTTTTTCAGGGTTTTCTTAAACGATACTAGCGACTATTTAAGGCGAAACTGGAAGCATTTTCTCATTTTTTCGGTTTTTGATTTTTTATTAAATAACGAAGCAATATTTTCAAAATCGGTTTTCGTGCACATGTAGAGTATGGATCAAGGTATCTTCTGAATTTTTTTAAGGTGGAAAATGTTTTCCATTTTTGCAGAAACCATTTTTTTGTGAAATTTTGTTCAAAAATGGTTTCTGCAAAAACGAAACATATTTTCCACTACAAAAAAAAATTCAGAAGATACCTTGATCCATACTCTACATGTGCACGAAAACCGATTTTGAAAATATTGCTTCGTTATTTAATAAAAAAATCAAAAACCAAAAAGTGAGGAAATGCTTCCAGTTTCGCCTTAAGGCATTTTATTTTAAAATTCTTCCAGAAATATTTTTAGTTTTTCCATGAATTGTCCAAGAGTTTTCTCTGAAAATTTTTTGAGCAATCATTTGTACAGATTTTTCAATGATTCTCCCAGGAATTCGTACGAATATTCATTTAGGTGTTTCCACCAGTTTTTCCAGGGTTTTTAAGCTGTCCTTCAGATCATCTATAAGGGAATTTATCCAGGAATTCTTTCAAGCATACATCTAGACTTGCTCTAGCATTTTCTCTAGGAAGTTTATCAACAATTTCTCAAGAAATTCCACCGTGAATTCATCGTATGATTTCTCTCGTGACTACTAAAGAATTTAGATTCCCTCGATATCTGAACTATTCAGTAATTCATGAAGATATTCCTCAATAATTTAAATTTGAATGCATATTACAATGTATTGTACATCTGGTAAGAAAAACCAATTAATGGTATTGCAACCTTATGTTGAATAAAAAAAGACATGCCTATCTGATTTTTCGCATTTCATTTGCGTCTCCGAACGTAAAAGAATAAATATTGGTGGGATTTATTCAAGAGACTCCTTCAGAAAACCAGAAATTCCACCAGTAATTTTTCCAGAAATTCGTCAAAGGAATCATTCAGAAAATCTACTAGAACTGATTCCCCTGGCAATGCTACAAATAATTCTTTGCATAGATTGCTTCAGAAATTCCTGAGTAGACTCTTTGCTTGTATACCACAGGTTCTCTCTGTGGCCACAGAAGTGGGCGCCAGATCTACTTGTCATATTAATTCAGCAAGAAAGATCTTTGCGACTGGAGCACTCAGCAATTTTAGGGGTTTTCGGCCTTTTCAAAATCAACAAAAACTATTTTACCTCTACATCCGACGGTTTCGGTTGTTTTATTCAACCTTTTCCAAGAATGTTTCTTTATAATTTAGTAGAAGAACAATGGGGGGGGGCTGGTGGGGTTGGTCTAGAAGAATAGTTGCGCATCGACTTTTAACTCTACCCTAAATCCGAAACCCTCCAGATATTTTTTTTCAGAAATTCTTTCAGATATTTTTTTAGAAATTCTTACAGAATTTTTCTTTAGAAATTTCTCTATGCATTCTTCATGAGATTCCTTCAGAAATTGTTACATAAATTCATTCGGCAATTTCTCCTAGAAATTTTAAGGGAATTCAATCATAAAATTTATTAGGATTTTATTTACAGGGGTTGCTTAAGGCATTCTTTCAAGCATAGCTTCAGAAATTACGAAATTTCTAAAGAGGCCAAAAATTTCTTCCAGTAGTGGATTAAAATATTCCCTGGATTCCTATCGAATTTCCACCAGCGATTCTTTAAACAAATCCTCCAGATGTTCTTTATAAAAACCCTTCAGGGAATCATTTGCAATTATTCTCCAGGGTTTCCTTTAAAATTCCTTAGTGGTTCTCTTCGAATTTTATCAGGGTTTCCCCAAAAAACTTTTTGAAGAATTATTTTATAAAAAAATACAATAGATTGCTTTAAAAATTTCTCTGAAAATTTCTTCAGAAATACCATCAAGATTTTTTTTTGGAAATTTCTCAAAAAAATTGTTCAGAGTTTTTTTTTAGAGATTCATTTACAAATTTCACCGAAAGTTTCTATAAAAATTCCTTGAAAATACTTTCCATGGATTTCTAAAGTAAATCCTCCGTGGATTCCTTTTCAAAATCCACCAGGGACTCCTTTAGAAATTCCTCTACTGTTTTTTTTTTTGTAAATCTTTCAAGGAATCCTTCGAAAATATCTCCATGATTCCTTGAAAACATCTTCCAGGGTTTCCTTAGGTATTCCTACAGAGATTTTCTCTGGGATTTTTTTTGATAAAATCTCCCATAGCTTCCTTTAGATATTCTCGCACAGCTTCCTGCAGAGATTCCATAAGAAAAGGCTCCAGGCACAATTTCATTAAAAAAAAACTTCTAGGGATTCCCATAGAAATTTCTCTAGGAATTCCTTCAGAAATTCGTCTAAGGATTCCTGTAAAACTTTCTTTAACAACTCGTTCAGGAAATCTTCCTCGAACTGCTTCAAAAAATGCGGCATAAATTTCTTTAGACAACTCTCTAGAAATCACTTTCTGAAAATCTACCACGGATTCTTTCAAAAACTTTACGGAAGTATTGGAAATTTCTCCAGGAATTTCTTCAGAGTTCCCTTCTAAAATTTCTCTCGACATTCCTCCAGATAATTCTTTAGAATATTCCTCCATTGATTCTTCCAGATAATCCTCCAGAGATTCTTTCGGAAAAGCGTTAACAGATTCCTTCACAAGTTCTTCCAACGGTTCGTTTAGAAAATCTAAATTTCAATAATCTTTATCAAATTTCTCTAAAGCTTTCTCCATAAATTCTTGCAGGGACTCTTAAAAAAATCTCCAAAGATTGATTCTCAAATTCCTTCAAAAACTTCTCTAAATAATATCTTCCATGAGTTTCTTACAATTTTGCTTCATAATTTCTATAAAAATTTCTCGAGGAGTTCGTTCAGAAAATCTTCTAGAAAAAACACCAGAAATTCCCTAAAAAAACTTCCAATGATTGTTTCAGAAATTCTTTTAGGGATTTCTTCTTCACAAATTCACAGAAATAAATTCGGGAGCGAAAGTGGAGGTGTGTCTGCCACACTCTACGCAGGAGCGAGGACGAAATCTGCAAACAAACGTTAGATTGAAACCCAGCAGGACATTGCAGCAGAGGCAGACCCAGAGGCTCATGGCGGCGCAGCCTCAACAAGGAAATAAAGAAAGTCGACAGAAGTTTGATCAGGCCACAGATCATGGCGATGGCTGGCAATCACCCAGGATGGAGATCTTTCAATTTGGCCCTCCACATCACCATGGGTGCTCCAGACTGAAAGTAAGGTAGTAAATTCTCCACAAATTTCTAAAAGGAACAATTTTCAAAGACGTTCATGAATTCCTTAAAAAATTCTGTATAGATTCGTTCAAAAGATCTTCCAAGGATGTCCGCAGAAATTTCTCAAGGAATTTGTTTATGTTTTTTGAGAGAATTTTCCAATGATTCTTATGGAGATTCCTACTGCGGATTCATGAGTATATTTGCTAAGAAATTTCCCCCTGGAATTTCCACATAAATTGATTAAAGTTTTTTTTTGATTTTTCTGGAAATATTCACAGATGTTTGTCTGTTTGTCTCTCCAGATATTACTCAAAAGATACCTTTAGGGGTTGCACCTTGATTTTTTTCTTCCAGGGGCTTCCCATGGAGTTTCTTCAGGAGTACCTGAATCCGTGAATCTCTTCTAAAATTCTACTTTGTCAAGAATTTCCCTTGAATTTCAACAGAAAAGTGACCAGAAGTTTCTTCATGAAGTCGTTTGGAGCTTCATTTAGAGATTTCTTCAGAAAATCATTTAGAAATTCCGCCAAAAAATATTTCTGAAATATCTTTTTCAGAATTCCAAGAATTTCTTCAGGATGGGACAGGCGAATTTTACACTTAAAAAAACATAAAAAAATCTTAAATTTTCTCTGTAAGTTTATCAACTAGTTGTGTATCAGTGGTCGAAATTTGGGAATGATCGATCAATTCTTCATGAAGTTAGAATGATTCTTCGAAAAGGTATAATAGGACAGATCGGTGGAGTACTAGATTTGTTATAATGAGCTGAATTTTAGTATGGTGAGAAGGTTAATTCTCCGTTTCTGCAATCAAATGGTGCAAAAAGCGTGGGTATTATGATTCCTTGTCTAATTTGATGCTGTTTAAGCAAAATTTTGAGCAACAGTGTTGTTGTTTTCTCCATTTCTTGCAACATAAACAACATTGTTAAAACACCAAGTGGCTACACTTTCTTTCAGCTTTGTAAAACCGCTCAAGCTAGAATATATTTCCGTAATTAGAAGAATTCAAACAATTGTGCAAGGTACTTACAATTTGGTGTAGGCTTAGTATTCTTAGGATTAATTTGATTTAATGTGTGTTTACTGGACGCTGTAATTGTAGAAGCTTTTTAAGTTTAAATACGGCCAAGGGTAATCCCAGTCTAACTCACTAGCTTGATATAATGCCCTTTTCAACAATTATGCGGCTCGAATATTCTAGAACTTAGCTTCCATATACTGCCTATAGGAACAATTCAAGGTTATTAAATCATCGATATTTATCTATAATATTTAACGTTTCACCTTTAGCATAAGATAATCCACAACGGCGTATGAAATAGAATTCAGTAGGATTAACAAATTGTAACTATAACTAAGGCTTTAGAATAATAAATTTAGGTTTAATCTGGTTCAAATAAACACTCGTTGATCACCACGTTGGAGTAGATTTCGATTACAGTTTTGTTGTCATCTCATTATCATCGTAGCATCGCTCTGTCATCGATATCCCCTTATCACGTAAGTTAGTGTGAGTGACCTTATCAGAGCCGGACTCAGTCAGCGGTACAGTGAGGCCAGGCGACGCAGCAACAAACATAGTTATCCGAAGTTTTGCTCAAACAGCATCAAATTAGGCAAGGAATCATAATACCCTCGCTTTTTGCACCATTTCATTGCAGAACCGGAGAATTGACCTTCTCACCATACAAAAATTCAGCTCATTGCTACAAATCTAGTACTACACCGAACGTGCCCCATTATCTGATAGTTAACTTTGAATCTTTTTTAATAGGACAGATCGGTGTAGTACTAGATTTGTAGTAATGAGCTGAATTTTTGTATGGTGAGAAGTTCAATTCTCCGTTTCTGCAATGAAATGGTGCAAAAAGCGTGGGTATTATGATTCCTTGCCTAATTTGATACTGTTTGAGCAAAACTTTGGGCAACAGTGTTGTTGTTTTCTCCATTTCTTGCAACATAAACAACATAGTTATCAAAAGTTTTGTTCAAACAGCATCAAATAAGGCAAGGAATCATAATACCCACGCTTTTTGCACCATATCATTGCAAAAACGGAGAATTGACCTTCTCACCATACTAAAATTCAGCTCATTACTACAAATCTAGTACTACACCGAACGTGCCCCATAGCTCATTATATAAGTCAAAAATGCTCAAAATTTCATTGCATTTGGTTCATTGAATCCGGGGATATAACAGTTCAAATTTGGCAATCGGATAATTATGCCTTTTCTAGAGAGAGAGATGTTACATTAAGAATAGCTCGATCTTTTCCAATTTTGGACCATTATTACATAACTAGATTAACTCATAGTGAAAATTTTAGATTTTTTTTGTACACTTTTCGAAAAGTTACAGCTATTTGATTATTTTTGAAAGGTGAAAATTTTGCCTGTTCCCCTCTAGATGATGTTACCTAAAATAATATAATATAATAATATTCTTGAGACGCAATACTGGAGACATACCCATGGGGGCGAATCAGTAAAGGAGTGCTGAATTACTAAACCTTGAGTAACCAGCTCTGATTTTACCATGACAGCACTGGTCTTAGATGTTGTTGATTTGTATTAGGGATCAAACAAATTAATCTACAGAGCGATATCCGCTTTAGTTGAAATAAACAAATCACTCCAAACACAATCCAATTTTGGAAACACAAACACTTAATGTGAAGTTCATTAGTAGCTCTCGTGACCCTACAATCACTTCTAAACGATATAATTTTCCCTCGCGGAGAGCTAATCGGCTGGTTAATGACCCAGATCACCAACAAGATTGGGTCACCCCGGCACCTCGGCAAAGCGCCGCCACAACCACAGTGTTTCCGTTTGACATTAATATCTGTGTTCACCTTTCCCTTGCAACAACGCGTTCACCACGCTGCTGCTAGCTGCATCGTCTCAGTTCCGATCCGAAGGTTGTGCTACTGGCTCTACTGACTCTACTGACTTCACTGGAGTCAACACACTACTGGGCACTATACTGTGTTTATTGTACCTACGAGCGCGTATGTATATTTCTTTTGGTCTTGAGAAAAATTATGCAATATCTATTTGCAAACATGAAGTGGTAGCTCGAACAACTAGCCTGGCCAGCAACTCACGAAATCACCGTTTTCCATCGTCCAGATCAACCGGAGACCTAGTGCAGGCCGCCTGGGCGATCGTTTGTAGTATCTACTACCTAAATGAAGCTGTATGGGGAGAGGGAGATGAAATGTTTTCTATCGGGAAGTTTTTATTCAGTATATGATAAATCCTGAACATATTTTTTTAACTACGTTATTACACAATGTATGGATACTTTGCAGATTTATTCAATAACTGCTTTAGAGTTTTCAAAGATTACATAAGAAATTCTACTAGGAATCCTGCTGAAAACTCTACCAAAAAATGCCTTTATTATACTTATTATATTTGAGATTTTCGCATGCCATCTTTCAATTATGCTGAAGTACTGATGCAATTTTTTGTTGAAGATCAGATAATTAAGATTTCGTTCACTTAAAATGCTATTCTGTTTGGTTAGAACAGGCTTAAACCAGCACAAAAGTACAAACATTGTAATCTATGATGAAATGCCAATCGGCAAAATTTAAATCCTATTGATTGTTGCAACCATGTTCGTTTTCATTATCTGATTTAAATTGATGTCCGTTTCACACCAAACTCTCCCAATATTTACTTTGTGAGATACAAACTCGTCGTCACGCACGCCATCTCCTATCGAGACCCTCTGCGAGCATCATATACCTATTTATGCGAGCAGTCAGCGATGGCAAAACCCTCAACAAGATCGCGACAACGCGGCTTCACGGCAACGCGCGCCGCCAGCGTTTCAATCACATCTGATTGAAGTTTCTTAATCAAAAAGTTGCTCTTTTTCGTTGTGCTGCACTGCATTGGAGAAAAAAAGTCATTGAGCTCATCGAAAGTGGACTGCACACAGAAATGATTTGGGGACTGCAGTGTTTGGACACGAATCTTTACCCATCGGAAAAGTAGAGCAATGCAATTATCACCGGCGACGACGGTTGCAAGGATGGTTTTTGCGACAGTTGGAATTATTGTCGCATCATCAAAATTGTATAAGTCGGTATGGATTTACCGAAAATTAAACTATTACTGTATTAGTAAAATTCACAATAATATAAACGAAAAATAAACATTACAATAACTGTCCTTGAGAGAGCTTATTTGTAGGCGGAACACGAGGTGCTAAATTACGACTTGTACAACAACAGCAGGAAAACAACAGTGCCATTATTTTATTAGATATATACCAAAAGAATTGTAAATTTGATTGTAGCTCAAGTTACCTTGTAAAATTACGACAGTCCAAGTGTCCAGGGGATAAATATGAGTGGAACGATTTTCACACTCGCAAATGTGCTCCCGCCACTCCGAATTTCTATCGACGGTGATGAAATCGAGGCAGTTGAAGAATTCGTGTACTTGGGCTCACTGGTGACCGCCGACAACGCCACCAGCAGAGAAGATTTCGGCTCAGTTATGCCCATGAGGCGCCCTAGCCTTCCAAATAAACAAATAAGTACAGTGTATCAAACATTTATCCGTACAGCAATTTGTTTGTCATAATAATTTTTCATTCAAATGTATATAACTTTTTTATGCGTCAATCAAAAACGCTGAAATTTTGACCAATCATGAATCATATATTAGAGCTCCATTGGTAAAATTTTGAGCGAGATCGAATAAGTTTTCTGAAAGTTATACCGTCAAGGCGCCATTCACCGTGGGGGCTCCATTCACCGTGTGCCTTCGAATATTTTTTCATTATTTCCATATTATGATTGAATGATATCTCGCGCTTAGTATCATACGGGCGTATCTACAATGATCGATTTTGTTTTTATTCTTCAATCACTTAACCTAATTTTACAGCTCTATTGTCCACTAGGGCACTGCGTGAGCGATTCCAATTGGAAGCTGTACATACACTTTGTACAGCGCCTAAATGTATTCTATTTCTAATTCTAATTCGAACTGGTAGCCTTTTGCGCTGCTGTCAACTTTTCTACCCTGTCCATGGTAGAATGATGAGCACGATGTTGCTGCTGTGTGGCTCTTGTTCCAGTTCCATTTCCAGTCCGATTGAGGGTCCATTATGAGTTGCCGTTAGCCGATATCCAAGTTTCCGGGTCCGTTAGAGCATATGCTCAGAAGAGGGTCAGGTGTCAGCTGCTCTCGGGGGCAAGAGCAACTGACGAAAAATTGCAATTGCCGGGTCTGGGATCGAACCCATGACCATCCACTTATGAAGTGAACGTGTAGCCACTACACTACGGGCCCCGGCAATGATCGATTTCTCTTCATCGATTTTCTCTTTCATTAATAACTTTGCCGGTAAATCATTTTCGGTTATTTTTGTTGTTTTAGATGCTAGTCCTAGTCGTCCTTCACCGAAATACACCGAGAGATCATCCAAATATTGGTCGTATTTTCGGAAATACTCCGAAGAGAAAATCGATGAAGAGAAATCGATCATTGTAGATACGCCTGTATGATACTAAACGCGAGATATGACAATTTCCCTTGAATTTCACCAATACAACATTGTATTGGTGAAATTCAAGGGAAATTGTCATATCATTCAATCATAATTTGGAAATAATCAGATAAGATCAAGATCAAGATCAAATCTGACTATACATGTCAATGGTTGCTACTCCGTGATTGATGTGAGCTGGTACCAATTGCACTGAGATCCAACTGAATAAGGGACTGGGACACTCCACTTATTCTCAAAGTGCAATTCTAGCAACTCATACATTTTGGATCAATAACGGCGCCGGCCACGTCCTTATAGTCAGTTGGGAAGAGAGAGGAATGTTAGAGTGTGCTGGTTGTTGCTACTAAAGACCAAGATCACCTCTGCATCCCCACAACCAGCACGGACTGGATATTTGTTAGACGGAAAGGATGGGAGATCTGGGAGTCACCGTTGGGTCAGTGATGCGATCTATGGATAGGGGGTTATTTATAGTGTTCGCAAGGTGATAGATTGTGTGGTGAATGAGGTGAATAAGGTCAAGCGGCACAGCACGCTTTGGTTGCATAACTTGTAGGCGTTATATACACTGTGCTGTGAGTGGAAACGACTTTTTTCCAATTAGTTTCTGGATCTAGCGATGGCTATGAACATATGAATATATATGAGTTGTATATGTAGAGAAGAGAGAGAGAGAGAGGAAGTGGATAAAAAGATACAAAGTAGGATGAAAGGGACGGGCCAGGGATTGAACCCATGACCTTCTGCATACGAATCAGAAGCGGTAGCCACTAGACAGACCACCAAGCCCGTCATCATAATATGGAAATAATGAAAAAATTTTTGAAGGCACACGGTGAATGGAGCCCCCACGGTGAATGGCGCCTTGACGGTAGAAGTTTTAATAAAACTTATAAGATTTTTGAACACATTTTTCAAACATTATATCTCAATATGTACTCGATGGAATTTTTTCATGTTTTTTTGTGTTTCATCTTATACCTAAGGCTTTCATATGCAGCTACAAAAAATATGAAAAATGTGCTTATGTAGTTGACGATGTTTAAAAATTTACCATATTTTGCACATATAATCTGCCAAAAGTTTTTCACCAATAAAAGTACATTAACTGAACGACAAATCCATAGGACCTACTCTTCATATGTAGTTTAGTAGGTCCTGTTTAAAAATATTACATTAGGAGAGTTTAAAAAAGTTGAAAACACTTGCCACTTTTATTGATCAAAATATGATAAATTTCCAAATGACACTCTGAACATATACAGATTTTTCATATTTTTTGTAGTAAATATAAAACCTCAAACGAAGCTGCATATGAAAGCCTTAGGTATAAGCTGTAACACAGAAAAAAAATGAAAAAGTTTCATTAAGTACATATTGAGATATAATGTTTTAAAAATGTGTTCAAAAATCTTTTAGGTTTTACTAAAAGTTCAATAACTTTCAGAAAACTTATTCAATCTCGCTCAAAATTTTACCAATGGAGCTTTAATATATGGGTTATAATTGGTCAAAATTTCAGCGAATTTGATTGACGTATATAAAAGTTATAAACATTTAAATGAAAAATTATTTTGATCAAAAAATTACTGCACGGACAATTGTTTGATACACTGTATAAAAAAAACAGCAGAGAAATTCAGAGACACATTGTGACAGGACATCGAGCTAACTTTGGACTCCGCAGAACTCTACGATCGAATAAAGTTCGCCGTCACACGAAGTTAACTAAGGTCTTGTTCCATTTGGTCAGGTGTACCTATTTTGGGCACTTACCGCTATAACTAAGTCAATACTGTACCAATTTATATCAATTTTTATGTATAGCTAGATAATGTTCGTATTTCACCGTGTGCCAAAAATTATGTTATTAGGTATCCGGTATGACTTAGTTATAGCCTCAAGTACCCAAAATAGGTACACCTGCCCAAATAGTACAAGACCCTATCTACAAAACGCTGATTAGACCGGTAATCCTCTATGGGCTCGAACCATGAATTCTACGTACAGAGGATCAGCGTGCCCTTGGAGTTTTTGAACGGAAGGTGTTGCGTACCATCTACGGTGGAGTGCAGATGGAAGACGTTACTTGGAGCTGGCGAATGAACCACGAGCTGCATCAGCTGCTGACAGAACCAACTATCATCCACACCGTGCAAATCGGGAGGATACGCTGGGCGGGTCACGTCATCAGGATGTCGGGTAGCAACCCGATCGGAATGGTTTTCCAGAGCCATCCGGCCGGTACTTAAAGACGTGGTGCGCAGCGAGCTAGGAGGGTCGATCAAGTCGATTTGCGGACCCTTCGCAGAGGGCGGAACTGGAGACACACAGTCATGGACCGAGACGACTCCTACGTACAGCAGAGCAGACGACAATCAGGCCTTAGTCTGAACGGTAAGTAAGGTGTCACGAATCTACAGCTGTTCTAAGATTGGTCAAAGTGGATCATGCCTCGTGTTTCATGCTCTAAATGTCAACTTAGGCTTGGATGGTTGAGAAGTACTGTCTGTTCGAAAAGCACTATATAGGAAATTCACAAATCTGAATCCATGCATATTCGTATAAGACACATTCTACCGTGACGTTACAACGTTTTGACGCCTTTTTGGTCAGATTTTCTACTATAACTTGTAAATTTTAGCCGGGGCCCGTGGCGTAGTTGGTCACACATTCGCTTCATATGCGGATGGTCATGGGTTTGATTCCCAGCCCCGGCACTTGCAATTTTTCGTCAATTGCTCTTCACCGAGAGCGGCTGACACTGACCCTCTTCTGAGTACCATGGCTCAAACGGACCCGGATACCTGGACATCGGCGAACTGCTACTCATAAATAATGGACACCCAATCGGACTGAAAAGGAACAACGGCCACCTTTCATCCTTGTGCTCATCATTCTACCATGTATAGAGTAGAAAAGTGAATGCAGCAGAAAAGCAACCAGTTCGATAAAGTATAATAGAATACATCTAGGCGCAGTACAATCTGTAGGTACAGGCGTACAGCTGTCAGTTGAAATCGCTAACGTAGTGCCCTAAAAAAAAAAACTTGTAAATTCGACCGTAAACCCTCAAATATTATTGCATATTTGGATTCCTTGTAAAATTTCCAATAAGTATGATCTGTTGAACAGTTAGTTTTCATAGGAAAAGTAGGATAAAATGGGAATAAGTAGCGAATTTACGAGTTATATTGAAAAATCTGACCAAAGAGGCGTCAAAACGTTGTAACGTCACGGTAGAATGTGTCATATGTAATATAAAATGCCTACCGCCTACCAAACAAACAATAATAAACATTTTATTTTAAGGCACATAGTTGAATATTGCAGATCTCTTTGTGAAATGTTCTGGAGGAGCTACTGATGGAGCCCCTAAAGAAATCTGAGGAGAAATCTTAAGAACAACCCTTGCAAAGTTTTTAGATGAGCTTTTGAAGAAACCCTTGGAAGAATTCCTTGTAGAATTCCTACGCAAGTAAATGGAAAAACAAGGGTCTTCAGTTACCCTTGTGGATAAGGTTTTGGGTTGCTAATCTGGAGGCAGCGGGTTCGATTCCCGTTCCGGTCGGGAATGTATGTTGACTTCCCTGGGCATAGTGTATCATTGTACTTGCCTCACAATTTACACATTCATGCATTGGCAGGCAAAAAAGCCCTTCAATTAATAACTTTAGAAGTGTCCAAAGAACACTAAGTTGAAGAGAGGCAGGCCAAGTTCCAGTGCAAACCTAAAGAAGAAGAAGATGAATGGAGAAATCCTTATAGGAATCCCTGTAAAAATAGGGTATTGTACCATTTGGGCAGCTGTACCTATTTTGGGCACTTACCGCTATAACTAAGTCAATATCAAACCGATTGATTTGGATTTTTGTTCAGGGTTAGATACTGTACGTGCCTAACTCTATGCAAAATTTCAAATCAATCGGTTTGAAATTGACATAGTTATAGCGGCAAGTGCCCAAAATAGGTACACCTGCCCAAATGGTTAAAGACCCTACCTAGTGGAATTCCTGGATAACCCTTTTGTGACGAACCAGTGCAATTGTACTGTTAAGCGATAACAGTTTTGCATATTTTTTTCGTCAGTTAAGTCTTTCTTTTATGTGATGTAAACTGTTTTGATAATTCAGTCATTACTTATACTTGTATGTGTGTAAACAAACTTTTTTTAACGTGTCCTGTGAGATTTAGCATTACAAAATAAACAAAAACTGTAAAACATGAAAAAGTTTTATCTGTCGTTTATTTTTTATTTCCGATCTATCTAGGTAGTCAAAGCTAGAAATCGAAAGATAAAGAGTAGTTCTTCCAAATGAGGAATAATAACTGTTGTTTTGTTGGGAAATCTAAGAGATCTGGAAAGCCAAAGTTGATCCATTTGTATGGAGATTTCACTTTTTTGCGCTCCGTCCCGAAGGGGATAAACTTCTGCGGATTTCCTGGAGGAATATCTGGTTAAATCCCTAAGGAGAAAATCTTACAGGCATTCGTGGGAGAACTCCGAGTGGATTTTCTGAAGAAATTTTTCGTGACATTCTTGGAAGAATCATCGGAAGGATACATGGAATATTCATACAGGAATTCTTGGATAAATCTTCGATGGTGTGTGGGGTCGCTGGGGAGCCCCTGTGGCTCTTGCAAATCCCTCGAGAAATCCCTAGAGAATTCATAAATATGGTAAATCGCCAATATTGCACACCTTTTAAATTCGCCAATTGTTGCACACACTACATGCTTTTCTTATGAGGTGTACAACAATTAGGTTTTTAAATTAAGTAAAATGAAGTGATTTTTTGATTTTATACGAAAGAGCACTTTTTTCTGAGCCACTATGATTTTTTTTCAGATTTTTAGAACTTTATTTCGGTACCTTAAACCAATTTCAAAGAGATTTTTTGAAATCATCTTTTGACAGCTGGGCAACTGTTTGACAGCTCCGTCCAGTACAAACTGCGACGAGGGATGATTCGACAAATCGCTCCCATACAAACTTCAAATTAATTTTTAAATAGGTTCCCGGGCACCAAAATTAATTAAAATTTGGATTTCGGCTCAGTTTGACATGCAGATTCAGAATATCGAATTATCTCAACACCGTTAAAGAAGCTAATTTGGTTTTTAAATTTAGACAAATTCAATGATTTTTTTATTTTTAAACGAAAGAGCACCTTTTTCTGAGCCGCTATGATTTTCTTCAGATTTTTAGAACTTTATGTTGGTATCTAAAATCAATTTCAAAGTGATTTTTTTAAATCACCTTTTGACAGATGGGCAACTGCTTGACAGCTCCGCTCAGTACAAAATGCGACGAGGGGTGATTCGACAAATCGCTCCCATACAAATTTATAATTGATATTTAAATAGGTTCCCGGGCACCAAAATTGATGAAAATTTGAATTTCGGCTCAGTTTGGCATGCAGATTCAGAATATGGAATTATCTCAACACCACTAAAGGAGCCAATTGGCGATTTACAATCCATTATAGATTTTTTGGAGAAATTCCTGGTGAAGATCGAATCAACCCTTTGAGTGATTCTCTGAAAAATTCGCTAGTGGAATCTCTGCATGAATTTGTGTTTTCATATGTTGGAAAGGGTAAAAGTAGTATTTTTTTACTTCCGATTGGGTTGTTCATCATATCCATTAACCAATCCAAAGGCTCAACGGATACATAGTTCTTAGCTAATTGAAAAACGTTGCCGCACATGGCATAAATCTATCTTACCAAGATTCGGAGATATAGGATTTTTTACAGTGGAGGTTTGCCGCGCAGCGGACTAATCTCGAACCAAATTCACTGTTGCCAGATAGTTCTGTACATGCTGAACAATTTTGCTGAAAACGGAATACTAGAAGCTCATTAGAGTTTCCAGCAGTGTAAATTTGTCAAATTACAGTCATCCGCACCAAAGCCCAATGGCTCCTGTTTTTTTTTTTTCATTATCGTACAAATTGGGCCGAAGGGTCTCAGATTTTCATGAAACTTTTTCCACAGACAGGGTTTATGGATACATGAACAAAAAAAATTAGAAAAATTCAAGGTCGCCTATTTTTCCGGAAAACTCAGATGGATTGTTTTTGTTTTCCCGTGACACCACTTACTTTGAAAAATTATAACTCAAAAACGAAGCATGATAGATCAAAGTTTTTTTTTAGAAAATGAAAGTACTTTTTTTCGTTTTTGAGTTATGACTAATTTTGTTAAAAAATGTCCAAATGTGCCATATAAGACTTTTCTTTGAAAAATCATAACTCAAGAACGAAGCATCGTAGAAAATTTTTTTTTCAGAATATAAAAACAGATTTTCGCAAAAAAAAAATAGCTGGAAAAAGTTTTGAACAAAATTTTTCACCGTTGAGAAAATTCATAAAGAAATGCCGGAAAAAATATGCCTGAACGCAGGATAAAATGTCCCAAAATATTTTTGAGAAGGTTATTTTAATTTTTTGGAATGCACTTTTTTTCTTTACTGAGTTATGGCCAATTTTGTGAAAAATGACCATGTACGCATATATTATATGGTCTGGTCATTTCTCAAAAATTGGCCATAACTCAGGAACAAAAACAAAGTGCATTCGAAAAATTGCAGCGATCACAGCTTATAAAGTTACCTTCTCAGAATATTTTTTTTTTTATTTTCCGTAAGTTCGGGCATAGTTTTTTCGGTTTTTCTTAATGATTTTTCTCAACGGTAAAAAAATATGTGGAAAACTTTTTACACTTCATAATTTTTTTAGAATCCTTTAGAAAATTTCCTTTATTTTCATTAAAAAACATTGTTTCTACGATGCTTCGATCTTGAGTTATGACTTTTCAAAGAAAAGGATTATATGGAACATTTGAACATTTTTCAACCAAATTGGCCATAACTCAAAAATGAAAAGAAAGTGCATTCCAAAAATTTCAGCGATTAAAGCATATAAAATAACCTTCTCAAAAATATGTTTTTGAAAATTTTCCACGAGTTCGGGCATAGTTTCTCCGGCTTTTCTTTGCGAATTTTCTCAACTGTGGAACATTTTGTGAAAAACTTTTTGCAGTTCATATTACTTTTGGATTTTTAAGAAAATTTGCTTTCATTTTCCAAAAAAAAAACAATGTTTCTACAATGCTTCATTTTTGAGTTATGATTTTCCAAAGAAAGTAGTGTCAGGGGAAAACAAAAAAAATTCCACCTGAGTTTTCCGGGAAAATAGGCGACCCAGAATTTTGTTTTGTTCATATATCCATGAGCCCCAGGGATGCCAGATGATTTTTCTGAAAATCTGTATCAGGATTTTAAAAAATCTGTATTTAGAAACTGTGACTGAAAGCCAAAAAACACCAAGTTTCCGTAAATCCTGTCAGACCCCGTTAGAAATCTGTGGGTTCAACATGTAAATAACATGTTTGTGTCCCGAATTTTGCATGAACATTTCTATTTGTAGTAAGTTTTCACTAAACGGTGTAAATAGCAAAACGTTATGGTTTTGAATAGTAAAATAAATATGTCTATTCTAAATAATTCTGAACTTTTACGTCGCCGGATTTTTCTGAAAATTTCTCCAGGGATTCTTCCAAGAATTTTCCCTGAGACTTTCCTGGGAGTTTCTCAAAAAATATCCTGAAAGTGATTCACGGGTTTCCGCAGAAATTCTTTTCGAAAATCCTCATGGGATTCTTTAATGGATTAAAGAGAAAATTTCTTCAGGGATTGCTACATAAGCTATGCTTGTATTTCTTAATATATTTTTTTAAATATTTTTGGGGAAATTCCTCCAAATTTTTTTCAGAAGTTTTTCTATAGCATTACTCCAAAAAATTATCAATGAATTTCTCCAGGGGTTTCTCCATGAATTTCTTCTCACGTATGTTGAAAAATGCAATTTCTTTAACAAACATTCAGAGATTCTATCAGAAATTTAGAAACTTTCAGTTTGTATGAAGAATTAGCATAAGTTAAAATACACAAAAATAGAGAGATTATAAAAAATAATCTTTATGAACCGTTCCAGAAATTTTTGCTTGAATTTCTACCTAAAGGATTACTCCATTTTTTCAGAAATTTTCTCGGGATTTTTTTGCAAATTCCTCTAGAAATTCTCGAAAGGTTTTTCTGTAAAGTTCCTCCAGGAGTTTATCCAATAGTTCCTTGAAGTATTCCTCTAGGCATTGCTTTGGATTTGTTCAGACCTTTCTTCAGGGATTTTTTTTTCATATTTTTTTCCAAAAGATTTTATCAACAATTAGTTCTGCAGCAATTGTTGGGAGAATCTTTTGGAACTACTAATAAGCTTTATTCAAAGATTTTTTCTAGAAATGTTTCAAAGTATATTTGTAGAGGGTTCTCCAGTTCATGTAGGTTTCTCAAAGATTCCTTGAAAAATCTCTTTTTGCCTTTCTCGTACACCAAGGTGTACCGAAAGGCTATATCGCCCCCTTAATGCTAGAACTAGGTAACTCGGTTTGGAAAGTACGGGTAAAAATGGCTGGTAAAACTTATCCTGCTACAAAACAAACACTTTGTTGGTCTTAAATGAAGCATCATTATGTGTTTTAGTAGTTTCAATCGACAAACTTTTGTTTATTGTGGTGAACGTTCAGATGTAAACAAATTGCTCGCGATTTCGTAAAACCAGTTACCTAGTTCTAGCATTAATGGGACGATATGTTCACTCCAAAAACGAAAATTTGATAGAGCCCCCGGAGGGGTCAAGTGTTATATACCAATCGACTCAGCTCGACGAGTTGAGATGATGTCTGTGTGTATGTATGTGTGTGTGTGTGTGTGTGTATGTATGTGTGTGTGTGTGTGTATGTGTACAAAAAGGTCACCTCATTTTTAGATAGTAAATATGAACCGATTTCAACGACCGATGGTTCATTCGACGCGGTATATTGCCCCATTGTTTCCTATTGAAAATGGTTCAGATCGGTCCAGCCGTTCCGGAGTTATGGCCATTTAGGTGTTCCGGACCGGTACCCTAGGAAGGGGCCAGATATGAAAATGCAACAAACCCATGCATGCGACCCATCAAACCACTGCATTTTCGATTATCTGATGAACGGGAAGTAGGAAAATGGTCTCAGACTATATCTGAACCGGTAGTGTTTCGGAACCGGTTCCGGGTGTCCCGCCGGAAGTGGCCAAATATAAAAGTGAACATAACCCATGCATGCGACACGTCAAATAGCGGCATTTTCGATAACCAGTTGAATGGTGAGCAGAAAAGTAGTTTCAGACTATATTTGAACCGATAGTGTTCCAGAACCGGTTCCAGGTGTCCCGCCGGAAGTGGCCAACTAAAAAAGTGAACCAAACCCATGCATGCGACACATCAAACAGCGGCTTTTTCGATAACCTGATGAACGGTAAGCAGGAGAATAGTTTCAGACCATATCTGAACCGGTTGTGTTCCGGAAGCGGTTCCAGGTGTCCCGCTGGATGTTGCCAATAAAAAAAACAAACCCAGGCATGCGACACATCGAATTGCGGCTTTTGCGATGACCTGATGAACGGTAAGCAGGAAAGTAGTTTCAGACTATATTTGAACCGGTAGTGTTTCAGAACCGGTTCCCGGTGTCCCGCCGGAAGTGGCCAACTAAAAAAGTGAACCAAACCCTGGCATGCGACACATCAAATAGTGGCTGGATTGATAACCAGATGAACGGTAAGCAGGAAAATAGTTTCAGTCCATATCTGAACCGGTTGTGTTTCGGAACTGGTTCCAAGTATCGCGCCGGAAGAGGCCAACTATAAGTGTACCAAACCCTTGCATGCGACGCATCAAAGAGCGACTTTTTTGATAACCAGATGAACGGTAAGCAGGACTATATCTGAACCGGTTGTGCTCCGGGACCGGTTTCAGGTGTCCCGCTGGAAGTGGCATATTAAAAAAGTGAACCGAACCCAGAAATGCGACACATCAAATAGCGGCTTTATCGATAATCAGATCAACGGTAAGCAGGAAAATAGTTTCAGACCACATCTGAATCGCTAATATAGTAAACTGACCAAGCTGAAGGGGTGAATCCTGCTGATTGCTTCTGATGATGACCGAAGAATAGTAGGTCGAAACGCTTAACGCTAAACAAGCTGTATATCACCGATAATCACCAATCAATCCTCTAAATAACATATCTGAACCGGTTGTGTTTCGAAACCGTTTCCAGATGTCTAGCCGGAAGTGGCCAGTTTAAAAAGTGAACCAAACCCATGCATGCGAAATATCAAATCATCAGAAATGTTCGATAACCAGATAAACGGGCAGCAGAAAATTGTCTTTGACCAAGCTCTGACCACACCTAAGATTACCGGCAGTATTGCAGAATTAGGATTAGATGCATCGCTGAAATTACAACAAAACAAAATCGATGCAAAAAAAAACAAATTTTGATAAAAATTCAAGAGATCTTGCAAATCACACCATTTTCCTGAGGCGTAATTATACAGTAGGATGAATCAACGTTGTAAGGGAAAATTTTAATTTTATAGCACTTAAATTACTGCGCACAATTTTGATGCAACTGGTTGAGCCATCGCGCTCTGTAACACGGTTGAAATTTGAATGAGTTTTATTATGGGAAATTTTACTTGCTTGCACTTTTTTGTCAAATTTTACATGAATCTTATACTGCCGTTCCACGCCCAATTGTCCCATGTTACATGGGAATCCTGTATACCATGGGATAATTATCCGTAGAACGGCAGTATAACCAATGATAACAAAGTAAAGGCTAAACTGTGCAGAAAAAAAACTGCTGAAATGTCTTGATAATGTTCGGCATCCAGTGCTAGTGAAGGTGGTCAAGCAGTCAACTGAGTGAGAGGTTTAATATGTTTCTGCAATTTCTCATCGTAATAGGCTGTTTTCCCTCACACAAATCTGACAGGAAAAGGCTTTCCCACACCAAATTAGCAGTGTGGTAATAGTTCATTACAGCACAGATTTGCGTTGCGTAATGAACCACTACAGCACTGTTTTCAGTTTTGATCAACTTCTTGATGCTTCTGGACGCAGGTTTAAAAATTTCTGACAACTACACCGCATAACCTGCTATGATCACACTTTCTTAAACATGGTTATGAACATCAGTGTGGAGTTTTATGAAAAAGTTTTGTTTAAAATTATCCTCAAATCTTGCCTCAAGTAGTAATTTATGAAATTGCGAATAACGTTGTACGAAACTCGGTGCAGAACTCGATTTTTGCAGCACTCATCGTAATTATCCAACTCGGCAAGCCTCGTGGGATAAATGTACGACCCGTGCTGTAAAAATCCTCATTATGCACCTTGTTACGTAAACTACTATTTCAGCTCTGCTTATACGTTTAACATAATACATAACATAGGAATAAGAGCCATCAATAAGCTTCCAAATTCGATTATGGCTTTGATAAGGTTCTTGCTTTTCTGAACAAGGCTGAAACAAATTTCGATTTTCTCTTAAGTCAAGAGGGGTCCCCCTTCGAAATTTTGGATCGGTATTCAACACAAATGAATAAACCAAAAAAAAAAAAAAAAATTTTAAGGTGAAGAGTCCTCCAGAAAATTTCTTACCAAACCCGATGAGTTAAGCGGTTTTGCTTAATGAACTAACTACATCGGCTGTTTTCCTACTCTCCGCATCGACCAATGTGGTGCTAGCTTCTATGCGCGAAAAAACGCTAAAAGTAAATCGCAAAAATATTGTATGGCGAATAGCATCTAAAGGCAAATTTATCGAAGTGGAATACATTATTCGAAAAAAATATTTGGTAGTGGTTGTGCACAATGGTGACTACTATTAAGCCTACCAAATATTTTTCCAGTAAAAGCTTTATATTTCAAGTAATTCAAGTTTAGATGCTTTTCACCATAAACAATAAAATGGATTAACTCCTGCTGATCAACTGTGGGTGTGCGCCAAGCGGGTAGTCCATTGTTTGAGTATTTTTTTCATCAAATACATTTATTATTTATCAACTCCACCCCCTCATTGACAAACGAGCACTGTGATAAAAGAAGAAAATGATATTTGTTCCGTTCTAGAGTATTTTCAGGATTCAGGAACACTTCGGCTTATGGCGACGGAAATATCTTAGAGTACATATTCGACGAGAAAGGCGCTATCACCACTAGGTGGATTAATCTGGGTTTTTTTTATTTCTTTATTGGTTCTCTAAAATATTCTTCCAAGACATCTCTTCATCATCACCACGAGTTTTTTTTTCGATGAATTCTTCAGAAGTACCTCCAGCAGTTCTTCCAAGGATTCCTTCAGAAAATCCTCCAGGGAATCATTAGAAACTCAATGAAGGATTTCTTAAAACAAATCCGCAAGTACTTTTGTCTGCAATGTCTGCATTTTTTTAAGAGATTTCTATAGAAATTCCTCCACGGATTTTCCAGAAATCACTGCAGACATTTCTCAAGGATTCTTGCATTGATAGAGTTACTCCAGAAGTCTATCAAGATTTTTTTTCATTTTTTCTAAAAAAACACGAAGGAGTTTCTGCAGGAATCAATGAACGAATTTCTCAAAAAATCTTGGAGATCCCTGGGAAGAGTTTCCGCACAAATTACTTTAGGATTTGTGAATAATTTACTTGAAGAATTTCAGAATTTTTATTTTTTTTCAGGTATACTCCATGAAGGAACTTCTAAATTTTGAAATCTTGATGAAATCTCTGGAGATAAATATATCTTCACATACGAATTTGTAAAGAAATCAAAGCGGAAAATTCTGAAAGAAATCTAACTCTTAAGTAGAGTAAAGTTAGTGGTAAGTAAAAAGAACATCGGGTTAAGTACTGTGCCTTTGAATTCCACTAAAAATTTGCATCCTTTGACAGATACGTATTTCGACCTGAACTGTAAGGTCGTCTTCGGTATCTCGTACTTGACTCGACTTCAGTCTTGTCCAGTCGAGTCAAGTGCGAGACACTGAAGACGACCTTACAGTTGAGGTCGAAATACATATTTATCAAGGGATGCAAATTCTTAGTGGAATTGAAAGGAACAGTACTTAACCCGAATTTATTTTTTTACATCATAGAAGAAGTACCTGGAGAAACATTTCGGGAAATCCTTGGTGGAACGCATTACAAAACATTTGCAAAGATCCCAGAAATAAATTCTTCAGGTATTGCTTGAAGAATTTTCGTAGAAATTCTTTGGAAATATTCCTGAATGAATTTCTCAAAGAATTCGTGGAGATATCAATGGAGTTTTCCGTCACATAAAAAAGAATCTGCAAAGATATAGTTCATTCGATTTTTCCTTATACTAACATAATCTTTGAAAACTTGCTAAAAAAACTTCATTTTGGGCGAAGGTTAAAAAGTTTTATATTACAAGATTAAGATTTCAACGTGATAAAAACATAAAAAACGCCCTTAACGTATGCTTATTACATATCTAGGACGTTTTATGTTTCGTAATACTTGTTTTATTTAATTCAACTCTTATTTCCTGTAATGAAATGATTGAAAATTTAGTTCAAATGTTAAAAATATAGATAATTTAATGGGTTTGTACTCTCAATCATTATTATTACTTTATTCTCCATCTTGCATGAATGTATGAGGAAAAAAATATGTGGAGGAAAAATCTGTATCAAGATCATAAAATCTGTATTTTTCTGTACTCTGTATCCTGTCTGTATCAACCTCTAAAAATCTGTATACTACAGAAAAATCTGTATATCTGGCATCCCTGATGAGCCCTTCCTGTGGAAAAAGTTTCATGAAAATCTGAGAACCAAACCCGTACAGTAATAGAAAAAATGCACCATAACCATAACTGGTACACTGAGCCGGTATCCACACTTCGGGATTCTATGTGAAAGTTTAAGAAATACTGACAGAAACTCCAATGTCCCAGAGAACCAAACACAATAAATTGCATCATCACTAGCGTTCAACTAGGTATATGGTTGTGGCTCGAACAGTATTGCACTCACCCAACATTTCAATGGAGGTGTTAGTGTCCGATGGAACAAGTGTGGTGCAAATCCCAAAACGACATTCCACCGTTTGATCAATACGAATTACAAACAAGTTGATTCAAATCGAGCTCTGATCAAGATCATCCAAAGGATAGAAACGTTGGCGATGATTTGAAATAATCACCCACTTTGAAAAATCATAACTCAAGAACGATTCATCGTAGGCACAATTTTTTTGTGTAATTATAAGCAAATTTTATCAGTTATTCAAAAAAATATTAAATGCATAATAGTTTCAAATATTTTATACGATGAATTTTGCTTGGCAGTAGACAACCTTGTCTCTCTACCGAAATATTTCTAATTTGTGTGATACATAATTATATAATTAAACGAGGTTTTTTTATAGTGTTGTATTTTTTATAATGGTGCGCATCCTAAAGGGTTAAGAGAATCTTAAAAACAACTCTTCAAAAGCATCTTAGGATAAGCAACTTTAGTTTTATAACTGGTTTAATGTTGAGTTAATGTCGTTTTGCAGATTCTTCTTCTTTTTCTTTATGGCTCGACGTTCGCATTGGAACTTGGCCAGCCTCTCTTCAACTTAGTGTTCCTAGAGCACTTCCACAATTATTAATTGAAGGACTTTCTTTGCATGAATTTGTACATTGTGTGGCAAGTACAATGATACCCGAGCAGGAATGAATAACTGCCACATAACTGGAGCATACCAAAGTCAGGTATCATACCAAGACAAGGTATTGGTCGGTTGTCCAGGTATTGAAAATAACTTATTTTGGTATTTTGTGGGTATTGATACAATACCTCAATGAGTTATTGATTTGGTGTTAAGGACTGCTTGAGGTATTATTCAATTATGGAAAAACCGCCATTTGTATGGAAAAATCGCAGATTATTATTTAGGTATTGCCATACCTGATGTCATTATTAACGCGTTATGCACAGAATACACACCAGTTATTATTTTAGGTATTTTACCTCTTATGCAGGGCTACTTAACCCTCTAATACCCAAATTTTTGATTTTGATCTAAATATCATTTTTCGTTATCTAAAATCGATTTAAACATGTTTTGGAAGATGATTCTTTTTAATTCTCGATTTCGTGAATTTCAGTTTTTGATTTTTCTAATTTTTATTTTTGAACATCCCCACACTTTTATATTTTTCCTGGAAGCCAATTTGAGGAACGGATTTTTTGAGATGAAAACATTTTGAGATTTTATGATTATTGTTGAAATATTATTATTTTATTTTTTTTCACAGAAGATTTTATTTTCCGTGTAATTTTAAGGAAAATAATTTTAGAGTGTATTCGATCCCCTTAAACTATAAAACAAGGATAGAATGATTTGGGAAAAATTTAAAATATGTTAATTGTAGCGATTCAATACAAAATAAACGATGACTTCTAAAAGGTGACTAAAACATCAATTTTTCAATGATTTTTAAAAAATGTAAATACGCTTTAAAATACACCGAAAACCATTTTGAGATATACAGAACAGTCCTAAATATCAGCCAAAAATATAAAAAAAAAGATTTTCCACGAAACAAAAAATACAAAAATGCTCAAACTATACCCCGTCTAAAGGCGGGATTGGGTATTAGAGGGTTAATACCTCATTCAGGTTGTAGGTATTCGGTTTTCCATACCTGAGTTAGTTATTCTTCAGCTATTTTCTCCTGCTCGGGTACACTATGCCCAGGGAGTCGAGAAAATTTCCCCGACCGGAACGGGAATCGAACCCGCCGTCTCCGGATTATCGATCCATAGCCTTAACCACTAGGCTAACTGGAGACCCCTATTGCAGATCTTATTGGTTTATGTTTGGCTTCGAAAAACAGGTGCTGAAGAGTTCTTCAAAAGCATTTTAAAATTAATTTTGCTTCTTGAGTTTTGTCACAATCCAAGAATAGGGTGGGACTATAATTTCAAAAAAAAACTCTCCGATATATGATTTCCCAAATGGAAAGTGATCTACTAGTCAAAATAAGTGAGCTGTACAAAAATGAGAGATTTTGGTTGCTATTTAGGAGTGGCGCAAAGGGTTCAAGTGATATTTTTGCTAGAACAAACCACAGACAAACAGACGTAATTTCCATCGACCACGCTTTTAACGATCATTTTAAATTTTCATAATTGTGGCTTTCACAACCAGAGGCGCGCACATAGTTTTTCTATGCGTTTGACGTTTCACACTAGCGCCTTCTGTTGACGATATTGCACAACACAGTGATTCGCGCAACTTTCCCACCAGGTGATGGTAGTGTGAACTGGGCGTGAACAAACTTTCAAAAAACCCGGATTGATCCACCTAGCGGTGATAGTGCCTTTCTCGTCGAATATGTACTCATGACGTTTCCGTTGACGTGAGCTGAAATGTTCCTGAATCATGAGAATACTTTACTTAGAATTTTATCAGAGCCATCATTGAATTGACTTTAAACTTATTGATGGCACATATTCCGACGTTATGTTCAACGTATAGGCAGAGCTGAAAAGTATCAGACCTCTCAGTTGACACCTTGACCTTCTTCACTATCACTGGAGACCGATCAACACCAAGACGATACAACTTTTTCACAAACACAGATACCTTAACGATTTTCTACACACTTCTACACACGCTATATTTTGTTATCATTGGCTACAACATGCATGTAAAATTTGACAAAAACATGCAAGTAACTGAAATTTTTCATACTGAATCCCATTCAACTTTCAACCACATTACAGTGCGTGAGGGAGCAACCAGTCGCACAAAAATTTTACGCAGTCATTTTAGACGCGAAAGAGAATTGAAAAAGTTTGTTCGGAGTTATTACGATTAAATATTAATTTTCCCATACAACGTTGACCCATCCTTCTGCATTATTACACCTCAGGAATCTGAAATGGTGTGATTGGATGAGATCGTCTTAGTTTTGTCAAGATATCTATCACTTGCTTTAATTTTTCTCACTTTTGAATTCCGACGAAGCACCCAACGCTAGTTTTGGAATACTCCCGTTAGTTTCTTATGTGGTCTGAGACTATTTTCTTGCTTACCGTTCATCAGGTTATCGGAAAATCCGCGATTTGACGTGTCGCATGCATGGGTTTGGTTCGCTTTTATATTTGGCCACTTCCAGCGGAACACTCGGAACCGGTTTCGGAACACCATCGGTTGTCCCAAATATGGTCTAAAACTATTTTCTTGCTAACCGTTCATCAGGTTACCTTAGGAGCCGCGATTTGATGTGTCGCATGCATGTGTTTGGTTCACTTAAATATTTGGCGGTGAAGCGGGCCTGGTTTGATGGTTAGAACACCAGACTATCATGCCAAGGGCCTGGGATCGAATCCCACTCCCGAAATATTCACAAAACGTAGGTTCTTCCTTCGGAAGGGAAGGGTCCCGAGGTGAACTAGCTTCGAGTTAAAAATCTCGTTAATAAAGACAAAAAAAAATATATATATGGCCACTTCCGGAGGGAACCCGGAACCGGTTCCGGAACACCATCGGTTGTCTCAAATATGGTCTTAAACTATTTTTTACTAATCATTCATCAGGACGCCTAAGGAGCCGCGATTTGAAGTGTCGCATGCATGGGTTCGGTTCACTTTTATATTTGGCCACTACTGGCGGGACATACGGAACCGGTTCCGGAACACTACCGGTAGAATCTTAGGTTGTCTGAGACTATTTTCTTGCTTATCATTCATCAAGTTATTGAAAAAGCCGCGACTTGATGTGTCGCATGCCTGGGTTTGCTTCACTGTTATATTTGGCCACTTCCGGCGGGATCTCCGGAACCGGTTTTGGAACACCGGTAGTTTCTTATGTGATCTGAGACCATTTTCTTGCTAACCGTTCATCAGGTTATCGCAAAGGGCGCGATTTGACGTGTCGCTCGCATGGGTTTGTTTCATTTTTATATTTGTCCACTTCCGGCGGGACGCCCGGAACCGGTTCAGCAACACTACCGTTTCAGATATGATCTGAGACTATTTTCCTGTTAACCGTTCATCAGGTTATTGAAAAAGCTGCAATTTGAGGAGTCGCATGTATGGGTTTCGTTCACTTTTATGTTTGGCCACTTCTGGTGGGACCTTCGGAACCGGTTCCGGAACATTACCGGTTCAGATATGGCCTGAGACTACTTTCTTGCTTACCGTTCATCATATTATCGAAAATGCCGTGGTTTGATGTGTCGCATGCGTGGGTTTGTTGCATTTTCATATCTAGCCCCTTCCTGGGGTACCAATCCGGAACGCCTAAATGGCCATAATTCCGGAACGGCTGGACCGATCCGAACCATTTTCAATAGCAAACAATGGGACCAGATTCCGCGTCGAATGAACCGTCGGTCATTAAAATCGGTTGAGATTTACTGCCGAAAAGTGACGTGAGTTCGTTTGTACACATACACACACACATACACACACACAGACATCACCTCAATTCGTCGAGCTGAGTTGATTGGTATATATGACTCGAATCTCCGGGCCTCCTATCAAAAAGTCATTTTTGGAGTGAACATATAGCCTTTCCAGTACACTTAGTGTACGAGAAAGGCAAAACATTTCAAATTTAATTTTCAAACAGAATTTTTCTAGACTAAATCGGTGATTGTAGAACCCAATTGGGCTAAACTTGTACTCCACTGGTTTCTGAGATATTTGAGAAAAAATGTCGTTTTTCAGTATTTTTGGGTTTGATACAAAAATATGACTCTCTTTGACTTTTGAAATCAAACGCAAATTGGCGGAGATATGGGCATAAAAATACGATATTGAGGGGTTGACCCCAAACTTATGACCGTATAATAGCAAACGTGGGACTGTGCATAAATCGCGAACGGAACGTTCGGTTTAAGGCAGGTTTATAAGGCAAAAACACGAAGAAAATGATCGATTTTTCAAATATGAACTTGGACATGAATGTAAAAATACGCTCAAAGCTTGTAAGTCATCCTAATCCTAAATCAAACTGCAGTTCTGCACAGTTTCATGAGTTGATATTTCAATTCTATTTAATCTTCATGAAGATGGTCAAATAAGATTTGTCCCATTTTTGAATCATTATTGCTCTACGAATGGCTTCGAATACAAATAGTACAATTTTCTGAAGTTATTACATTAACACGTTATGAACATACACAAATATTAAACAAACGTCATTTACAACTGAAGTGTTTCTATTTTACAAGACCACATGATGTACGCAATTACCATCAATTCTAATCATAAAATCACAATTTCTCAACCGAAATGAATTCTCCTTTTCACATGCTGCCCCACATCTAAAGTCAATGAACCGTGGCCAGATCGACAACTGGGACAGTGGTCAACAAAACTGTAGGTATCGCAATCTCAGCATAAATCACAACACACAAACCCAAAGCAGCAGTTGCAGCCGCACCGCGCGGCCGAAAGTGTATCGTAGCAGAATATGGTGCGCGGCGAGCTCGTGCAGTTGTCGGCAAGTTGCGTCCAATAAAAGTGAAGTTAATCACTTTTACCTGGAACCTTGGTTATCTAATAGACGCGACCGAACGTTTGAGTGTCGTTGGTTGCGCGTAAACGTTTTCGGTTTTTGTCAATGACGCCGATGACGACAACGACCACGGCAGTGTGTGGGGTACTGGCTGGCAGGTTCTCCAAAATATTGTTCCTCTTTTTGGCACTTCATCGGCAGCTGTCCCATGGCCATTAGAAACGTATTGGTGGGCGCATTGCGAAATGTTTGTGCAACAGACGAGCCATCTCGCATCAACAGCTGTGGCGCGTGGGAGGAAGTCAAGCGTTGCAACTGGCATAACCATAAATCACTGAGATAACTTTTCTTAATGAAATCCTTCACTAAACTAAAAGCATTAACAACAACAATCACTCACTTGTCACGCCCGGATCAAACTTTAACGAACTGGGGTATCAGATGTCCTGCGATGAAAACTGCGATTGAACTAATGTGCGAGCTTCCGATCGCTGTGAGGTACCGCTTGCGACTGATGATTGTTTGGATTCGGTTGTCCCCTACCCTCTCGCCATTCATAAGACATTGGGTAGTCTGTAGTGTAGATACAAACAAGTCGACTCGCGTGGTCGACTGGTCCGCTGCGCTAGGCTATAGAGCTATAGCTACAACTTTGGAAGGTGGGAAATGTATTGATGATTGCGAATTTTCTGCGCGCGAAGCAATCTCGCTGAAAACCGGTGCGGAGAGCGGCGAATACCTAAAAAATAGTGTTTTTCTTCGCTCTCTTCTGGACTGAATTGGCAGGCGTGCGCCCATTGATTAGAATTCGGTAGCTAATTAGTGTGTAGGTTTCCACTGTCGGTGATAACTAGCAGACTTCCGATTCGGTTGTGGTGAAATATTTAGAACTTTGGAACGATTAGTAATGGGAATTACAGATTTTCTAAATATATGTTGCTATGGTGATTCAAAGCTTCATACAGCGTGGACCATAAACATGATTTAAGATGTTCGGTTTATGGTTGTAGCTTTTAACAATGATCATGCTCAACCCCTGCGCAGAAAATGTTCCACCTGATCCTTGGACTGGTTGGTCATCTTGGTCGTTGTGTTCTACGCTTTATTGAACCCCAGAAAACGAAATGCTTTGCAGTGTTGTTGTCCTACATTCTCATGCCATCCCCTGCTCGCCATATCTTTTCAGCATCAAGCAGCTTAAAGATGCTGAGTTCGCTGTAGAGTCCAGTAAGCTCATGGGCCCATAAAGCAACAGGTGTGAAGGCGTGGGTATTCAACATGACCATGCTGAGTTTGTGGGTGCGATTTCTGGTCGGTTCATAGACTTTTCGAAATGGAAATATCCTTGACTTCCTTAAGAACTTAGTGCAGGCCACACGATAAACGGATGCTAAATGACCATTGATAGAGGATGCCCTCAGTTAATAAGTGTTGTGGAAGTGCGCTTAAAGCCTGTATCCGCAATAATCGGGACGCAGAAATACGGCTGTATCTCTGTAATGAATCGGTAAAATTGGCCAAATAATTGATTGAGAACTCTTTGGTGTATGTTTATTATTTGTGCAAAATTTCATAAAAATCAATGCATTA
This sequence comes from Aedes albopictus, assembly GCF_035046485.1. Lineage (NCBI taxonomy): Eukaryota > Metazoa > Arthropoda > Insecta > Diptera > Culicidae > Aedes > Aedes albopictus. The sequence continues at coordinate 480,693,869 of NC_085137.1, read as the reverse complement.
CTTTTAACTGTGGATGAAAAACAAACAGACGTAGTTTTAAGCATTTTGTACAATCATGACCAATTTTCATTCGCATAATAGATGGTTCTTTTACGCTACAGTTATAAGCTCTGCAATGATAAATGTGAAATTTCGTTAGCAGTTATGATACTTATAGAGACACTTTCTGGCAAAATTTCATCAACTTTGATCAATTGGTTTGAAAGCTACTGGTGTTGATAGGGGTGAGTGTTAGTGAAAATTTTTCGTGCTTTTCATGTGCGATGTTTGCCTGTATATACCTTTTGAATTTCTCTGCCAATTTTCATGAAATTTTCACAGAAGGTAGTTGATAATGTGTATAATATGCCTACAAAATTTGATGATTATTGGTACAATACTTTCAATAGTACAATCGAAACAATAAAGGGTGCTGACTACACTGAAGTTTTTTTTTACGACGGTAATGGTCCCGCGTAAAAAAAAACCGCGTAAAAAAAACCGCGTTATTTCAAGACCCGTCGTAAAAAAAAACCGCGTTATTTCAAGACCCGTCGTAAAAAAAAAAACCGCGTTATTTCAAAAAACGTCGTAAAAAAGTCAAGTCACGTTAGATGTGGTGCTGACTATTTTACGCGTGTTTTTGAAAAAACGCGGATTTTTTTTACGACGGTTTTTGAAATAACGCGGTTTTTTTTACGACGGGTCTTGAAATAACGCGGTTTTTTTTAGGACGGACCGCGTAAAAAAAACCGCGTAAAAAAAACCGCGTAAAAAAAAACTTCAGTGTACTTGCTGTCTGAGGGGCTAAAATCACGTTCAGTCCCAATACATATTTCGACTATAAAAATGTTTATAGTGCATCGATTTGTCTGAAATTTTGCCAATGCAATAAAAATAGATTTAGAGGTTTGTGTTTAAAATTTTAGCAATTTATTTTGCCAAATTCAAAAGTTACAGTGCTGACATGCAAAACTAGGGGCTGTACAAAATTGAATGGCGCACATTCTACTCTTTCATTGCTACAACAAAAAGTACTGCACCGATTCATATGAAATTTTGTTGGTGAAATGTACACATCTTATAATGTTATTAGGCCTAATTTGAACAATTTTAATGTATCTATTGCAGAGTTACAGCTGTATTTCTATGTCCCGATTATTGCGGATACAGGCTTTAGAACACTAAGCTGAAAATCAGGCTTCCCAGTGAGAATGTTACGCCAAAAGAAGAAGAAATTTGTTTGGAGTCTATCCACGGAGCGATGAGTACGGCAGCGCGAGAGGTGATAATAGGCACTGCTCAAAGGGAATCTAGGAACGGGTGGCTTGACGAGGAGTGCTAGAGGGTGACGAATGAAATCGACATAGGGAAGGCGTCGAGGAAAATGCGATTGCTCAGGCGCAAGAGAGTATGGAGCACAATGATATGCGAAGATTTTACGAAACTGTCAATGGCATGAGAAGAAAACCAGCAGATTCTCCCGTTGTGTACAACAACCATGATGTAATGTAAACTTGCTGACAAACAAAACAATGGTGGCTGTCAAGTGGAGAGAGCACTTCGAAGAATTGTTTAAAGGGTGGGAATGGAAAAGCGACAAGCAGAATTCTACTCGATGACGACGGACAGGCTGTGGAGCTTCCAACGCTAGACGAAGTCAATACAGTGGCGTTTCGGTTTTATCACTAGTCGTTTTAATCACTACTCTGCCCGTGTAGTTGCCGGCTTAGAATAGCACTACGGACCCCCTGTTCCGGGGGTAAAAGTCCACCAAACAGGGAACCCCAATCCAAGGTGTCAGGCGACCCGTGCTGAGGGATGAATGGTTGAGGGGGTTTAAAACATGCTCGATCTTTAACGGAGCCCGTTACGTGGGTAGATCTCCCTTTTGGGTTGCGTTACGGAGTAAGATCTACCAAACTGAACCCTGGTGACATCCAACTTGTTAAGCTAGGGTAATGTGTTTTGGTAATAAGGTTTCATGGTACAAAGCCCTTGTTACTAGTGACAGTTTCCAAAATTGCATTTATTTTGCCTTACGGATAGTTAAAATCTCGGTTTGTCCTCGCCGAGACTACACTTGATTTAAGGAAAACAAACATGCTTTGCGTATCTAATTGCGTAATAACCTACTAAGGACTGATAAGTACTGGTGATACAAGGACTCACGTGAATTCTTATTACCGAACAAATTCTCTAATTTGACAGCGTTTTGCAACTAGCCAAAAGCCCCGGGTTTTTCAATGTTGTCCTGGGACTAAACTAGAAGCAAGACATGGATGAAGTCAGAGTTCCGATGCATGGACAAATTTCAGTTCTACCGTTTTGTTTTTCTCAGAAATAGAATCGATTATGTGTGATTAAGGGCGCACTTTCGCTGGGATTTGTATCCCTGTGAAAACGGTACTTTTTCATGATATTCAATTTCTCGAACCTCTGAGGTAACTAAACAAGATCTGTTTGGAAATCGATGCTCCATTGCCTCTCAATGACAACGGAGTAGTACGACATGCACTAAATACTAAGGATACGGGTATTGTCACAAAAGATCTATAAATACTGGTCGCAGTGGCTCATCCGAACAGAGAAAAAAATCACTACTCGCCAGAATTCACGGTTTTCATTTCAATTTTATCAAGATTTTCGTTTCGTTTTTATCACACTTGTTCTAAAACATTCCGAAATCAATATAAAATGGCGCAGTCCACTTAAACAGTTAAGACATGTGAACTACGTTATGACCCGTTTGACTACGTTTTGCAGTTGATTGATTTAAAATAAAAAAAATACATTTATTTCTCGTTTCGCCAAATTCCGAGCCCTTCAAGCTAGGTAGTGGTCAGCTGTATCAATTCCTAAACCATATTATATTGAATACCGTCGTTCGGGGTGACATTGAGCCTAGAGGGTAACATTGGTCCATCGATCCCATGTATTCAATGTGAGTCAGAGATTCCGACGGTGGACGTAAAGTATCTTAGAATTATATATTCTAGTAGTCTAGCGCACAATGTGCATTCTCGTATATGGGAAGAGGAAGAACTGCCTGCTGGAGGGTTGGCTGTTCACATTTGCTCCTTCTCTATACAAAAAAGGGAAGACTAGAGTGCGCGAATAACAGAAGAATAACACTTCTAAATTCTGCGCGTAGAACTTTGTCAGGAATTCTGTTTAGGCTGAAGCCGATTGAGGAGTTCTTCGTCGGCAAATTTCAGGCAGGTGTTTGTGATCCTGCGACAGATTCTCCACAAATTTCGAGAGTACAATTTGCAGATCCATCATCTATTTATTGATTTCAAGGCGGCGTACGATTCAGCGAAGAGAAACGAGCAGATTATGATCGAACATGGTTTTCCGGCGAAGCTTATCTCAGACTGATTCGTACGACGCTTGATTGATACGGGTTGCGTTACCGGTCGTAAACTTAGACAGACTGAGAAGAAGGCCGATGCTCTTTCGAACTTACTGGGCTGCGCGGATGATATCGACGTCATCGTCCGCACAACCAGTTTTCACGTATAATGAAGTTTCTAACCGTGTTATACGTACTTGTATGTGGTATAAAAGACACTACCTGGTTGCACAGACTGAACGATCACAACACACGAAACACCCAGTGGTTTAGTGGAGAATTTTCCGTTTGACGAAAAGTTTTCACCTACTGGAGCGGGAACCGAACCCACACTCCGAGGCTTATGAAACAGTCAGACGACTGTCGCCTCGAACCGCACGGCCACGAAGCCCACTCGCATGAGATGTAGCAAAAGTGCCATGGGTCGTTTTCAGCGGTTGTCAATTTTTTGTGGTTCAAATTTATAACAGTTTAGAAAAATGGAACGCTAAAAATAGACCAAATTCTGCTCAGTTTCACAGGTGTTTATTTTAAATTTCAAATCACGCATGTTTGGTCAATGATGTTTTGAAAGAGGATTAATTTGTGCTCTGAAATAAATCAAATTCATAAAGGTATCGGAGTTTCTGAAGATAACTTATGGTTACGGAAAGAATCTAGGAATTCTGGGGAAAACTATCAGTTCCGGGAATTGCTCCAGGAGTTCATCCGAGAATTCCTGCAGGAGTTACACCAGGCATTGCTCCACATGTTCCTCCAGGATTCGCTTCATGAGTCCCATAGGAAAGTTATCCAGGAGTTCCTCCGGAAATTGTTCCAGGAGTTCTCCGGGCATTGCCCCAGGAGATCCACCGGAAATTGCTCTAGAAGTTCCTTTGGAAATTGTTGCACGGGTTCCTCCCGGAATCCGTGCAAGAACTTCTCCGGGATATGCTCCAGGAGTTCTTTCGGGAATTGCTCCAGCAGTTCCCCTGGGAATTGCTCCAGCAGTTTCGTCGGGAAATCCTCCGGGAGTTTCTTCGGAAATCCCTACAGCAGATTCTCCAGGAGTTTCTCCGGGAAATGCTTCAGAAGTTCTTCCGGGAATTCCATCAGAAAATACTTGAAGAATTCCTCCGAGAGTTCCTCCAGGAATTGCTCCAGAGGTTCCACCGGGAATTGCTCCAGTAGTTCCTCCGGAAATTCCTCCAGTGATACTCCTGTGATTTTCTCCAAGGGTTGCAATGTGAGTTTCTCCAGGAGTTACTCCGGAAATTGCTGCAGGAGATTCTCCAAGAGTTTCTCCAGGGAACGCCGAAGGAGTTTTTCCGGAAATTCCTCCAGGAGTTTCACCAGGAATTGCTCCAGTAGTTCCTCCACGAGTTCCATTGGGAATTGCTCCAAGAGTAGCAATGTGAATTCCTCCAGGATTTCCCTCGGACATTCCTGCAGGGGCTCTTTCAGTAGTTCCTCCGGGAAATGCTACAGGAGTTCCTTTCGGGAAGTGCTCCAGGAGTTCTTCTGGAAATTCCTCCATAAATTGCTCCAGGAGTTTCCAGGATTTTTTTGAAGTTCCACCAGGAATGGCTCCAGTAGTTCCTCCGGAAATTCCTTCAGGAGTTCCACCGGCAATTGCTCCAAAATTAGCAATGTGAATTCCTCCAGGAGTTCTTCCGGAAATTCTTACAGGAGATCCTCCATTAATTGCTCTAGGAGTTCACTCGGATTTTTTTTCCTGGAGTTGCTTCGGGAATCCTTCCTGGAGTTCCTTTCAGGAATTGTTACTGGAGTGTTTTCTGCAGTTAACTCCTTTGGGAATTTTTCTTAGAATTTTTCCGAAAATTTTTCTAGAAGTTCCTCCGGAAATTCCTATTCCCAGAATTTTTCCGCCAGGAATTTTTTCTGGGAGTTCCAACTCAAATTCCTCCAGGAATTCCGGTCATTCCTTTTTGAGTTCCTTCGGGTATTCCTTCAACTGTTCCCCCGGGGATTCCTCTAGAGAGGTTCCCCCGGGAATTTCTACTGGGAATTCCTCTAAAAGTTACACTGGGAATTTCTCTAGTATTTTCACTGGTCTTTCTTCAACAAGCTTCTCCAGAAGTTTCACCGGGAAATTACACTAGGAGTTCCACTAGGAGTTCCTGTATAAACTCCACCAGACTGAATCTAGGAGTTCTAGTGGGAATTTCTCTGAGTCCTTCTGGAGATTTCTCTATGAGTTTTTCTGGGCATTTTTCTAGCAGTTCTACTGGGAAGGTCTTGTCAACAAAGTTTTGAATGAAAAATTTCTCTGCGCAAAAAATCCGATGGAGGTTCCGCTAGAAATTTGTACGAAATGTACTGGGAGTTCCAATGGAAATTTCTACAGAAGTTCCTACGGAGATTTTTCTAGGAATTCCACTGGGAAATCTTCCAAGTGTTCCACCCAATGTTCGGGGATTTTTCTAGGAGTACCACTGGGAATTTCTACAAAGATTTCTGTAGGAGCTCCATCGGGAATTCTTCCAGGAATGAAACCGAAATTTCCGGAAATTCTTACATGAGTTCCACCGGAAATCATTCTAGGGGTTTCACCGAGAATTCTTCTAAGATTTGATTTTTTTTCAGGAGTTTCACCAGGAATTCCTCTGAGATTTACCGGAAATCACAAAAGAAGTTACACCGGCAATTGAAGTGGAAGCACCGATGAAGTACAAGTTTCACTGAGAATTCTTCAAGGAATTCCACGAGGGATTTCTCTAGGAAATTCATCACAAATTCCTCTTGGACTCCTATCGGGTATTCACGTAGGAGTTCCTGATGAAATTTTTCCAAATACTTTCGCCGGACATTTTTCAAGGAGTTTAACTTGAAAATCCTGTACACCGCCAACTTCTAATAGATTTTCACTCTAAAAGTTCTACCATGAAGGAAGAGGGAATTTCTTCAGAAGTTCCACGTGTTTTTTTTTTCAATCAGATCATCAGGATATTTCACCGGGAGCTCCTACAAGATGTCCACTGAGAACTTCCATCGGGCACTGCGAATTTCTCTTGCAGTTCCACTGGGAACTCTTCTGGGAGTTCCATAAAGAATTCCAATGAGTTTCACAGTGAATTCTTTCAGAAAATCATCTGGGAATGTCTATAGGAGGAGAAAATTTACTCCTGGAATTTTTCAAGGAGTTCTATCGGGAATACTACCAGAAATTTCACCGACAAATTTTCGAGTAGTTCAACCGCAAATTCCTCCAAAATTTTAACAGGGAATTAATTAGAGATTTCCATCGAGAATTTTCCCGAAAACTCTTTCAATAATTCCTGTGCGTTGCGTTGAACTTTTTTTATTAGAAGGAGGAGGGGTTACAACGAGAAGTTCTTCAAAAAAAAAATCCTGGTATTCCTCCGGAAGTTCTTTTATGTGCTTCTCAACAGGTACTCTGGAGATTAATTCAGGAACATTTTCACGAGTTGCTTCGGGGTTTACAGGAACTCCGAAATTATTTTCTGGCAATGCTTCCAGGAGTTCCTCCAACATTTTTTTCGAGAGTTCCCTTGGGATTTCTTCTAGGAATTCCTTCTTTTTTTGTAATGTTTCTCCGAGAACCTTCCAGGAGTTCGTCCGGAAACTACTCTAGAAGTTATATCAGGAATCACAATGGAATTCACGAAGGAAACTCATAGAGGAATTTCCATAATACCTTCCAAAATAGTTTTCACCAGAAGTCCTGAGTAAATATTTTGAGGAATTCCTGAAGAAGTGAAAATCTTGAAGTAACTTTCGGAGGAACTCTTGAACAAATTTCTGGAGGAACTCCTGAATTTCTCGTCGGAAATACTGATGGAATTTACGGAAAAAATCCAGGACGAATTTTCGGAGAAACTTCGGAAGAAGACCCGACGAAATTTTCAAATAAAGGCCCGAATGGATTCGCAAAGAAACACCTGAAGGAATTCTCGGAGGAACTCTTGAAATAACATTCGAAAGAACTCCATAAGGAATTCCCGAAGAAAATTTTGAGGAACTCCAGGAGGAATTACCAAAAACAAAACTCTTCAAGGAATTTCCAGAAGTAAACTTTTGAAGGATTTGCCAAAGAGCTCCTGCAAAAACTGGTGAAAGAATTATCAGATAAATTCCAAAGTATTTATAGCTCTCAAAAGGAATTTTCTGAGGAATTCTTCAAGAAATTCCCAGAGGAACTCCAGAAGAAATGCTCGCCGTATCTGAAGAAACTCTGAAGAAGTATTCGCAAGAATTCCTGATGGAATTCCTACAAAAACTCATGATGGACTCGCTGAGAATCTCCTGAAGCAATTTTTGAAGAAAATCCTGAAGAAATTCTAGGAGCTATTCTCAAGAGAACTGAAGCAAGAAATTCCTGAATATCTGGAGGAACTCCTTAATAAATTCTCGACGCAAACCAATTACTGGTAGAACTATTGAAATAATATTTAGAGAAACTCTTGAAGGTATTTATAGTGTAACTCTTGAAGAAACATCCGTAAGAACTCTTGAAGAAATTTTCATAGGAACTCCTTGAGAACCGGAATTCCTGAAAGAATAGTCGGAAGAACTTAAGAAGAAACGCACGGAAAAACTCCTGATGGAATTCTCGGAGAAACGAACTCCTGAAGAAATTGTCGAATGAAGATTTTAAGGAATTACCAGGGAAACTTCTGAGGGAACTGTCAAAAGAATTTTCAAAGGAACTCTTGAAGCAGTTCCCAAGGAAATTCCCGTTGTCATGGTTTTCTTCGTGGAGCAAAGGTCGAATATGTAGGAGATATACGGTAGATATATCATTCCCAACAACATTGTTGAAGTGAAGTGTATGGGGGCGGACAAGTGGGATTCCGTTACTTCTACGGTCTCCCGAATCGTACTTGAACTACAGAAACCCCCACACCTCCAGAAGCTTGAGTCCAACGGATAGTCTATAATACTAGCCAGGACCCAAGCTTCCAGACGAGAGAGAACAACTTAAGGGGATAACTGGTGGAACAATTTCCTATAGAGGGTTTGATCAGAAGTTTTTTCTGTCAAAAGGTGGCGCAACTTTGCTGAAGACAAAATTGCTCTATCTCCTCTAACCTACGAGCTATTACTTAAACTTGAAAAACAGACACTTATTCAAGACGCACTGACCAGATTATTTTTAAAACAATAGTACACTACTAGAATATAGGAAAAAAGTACAAAGCCGATTTTAATAAATTTCATACTATTTCATTGATGCTATGATAAGAACTTCGAGACCAATTTAATGGCACAAATACCCTCAATGGAGGACGTGCTTCTGGAGCCGACCTTCTGGAAAAAAAAGTTATACATAATTTTTCGTCTCTGCGTGTTTCTTAGGAACTACATCCAAATTGGATGATCCATTTGTAGGAAACATTTGTTATGAATAAATAATTTACAAACTCAGTATGAATGGGCAACTAGGCATCCAGCTGGTTATGATTGAAACATTACCCAAAAAAGACTCCCCTCATGCATCATGGCAGGTCCATTGGCACGGTTCCAATGCAATAGCATAACATGCATGAAATGAACAAGAGAGCATTGTACAAGCTATAGCGAATAGTTTTGCACCAGGCAATAAATGTGTCCAGCAAAGTTATGCAACAGCTTACACAGCTTCATTGTTGCCAATCAGGAAGACTTTTCTACCCGTACTGGACTGAGAGTCGCCAAGGAACCACGGTGAGTAAGCATTTTCAACTTGTGCGATGAGTGAATTGAGAACATTACCTCAAGTCATAGGCGAACGCGACTCTTGCGGTTGTTACTTGCCTGAACGAAAACATAAGAGGCTCGTCTGTTTTCGTCAAGTGCTAAAACAGGGCTGCCCAACGTACGGCCCGCGGGCCGGATCCGGCCCGCGAGGACATTTTGTGCGGCCCGCGGCACGATTGGACAAAAATGATAGAATTTAGCCCGAGATATTATTATTCTGAATATGTTCCTTTTTCAATGGAAATGTATTTTAATAATTTAAAAAAATAAAATGGCTTTTTACAGTATATTTTGTAAAATTTTTAAGATTTAAAAATATGCAAGCATTTGGTTTGAGTGCCCTACAGAATTGAATAAAAGATTCTTAACAATAAAATAATGTGTAATGTGCAAATTCGTTTGATAAGATTGTAAAACAAAATTGAAAGATTACCTCATAAGCTTAATTTAGGAAAAACATGAACAATTTATCCACAATTTTTGAAGCTTTCAGAGATTTTTTTTGTGCCATTCAATAGCTCTGTCTGGTACTACATTGAAACATGTTATTGAACCTTTTTAATTACTTTGTCAAGCTCCAATATTCTGCAAGAAATCAAAAAACATTTCGAATTTCATTAGAAACATTAAACTGCAAAAAAAGTTCTTTTCTATTATCTAGCCATGCTCAGAAAGATAAAAAAAATAATGTATTATTAACGAATTTTTATTTCTGGCCCGTCGACTGGTATGCAGTTTCACCAGTGGCCCTCGGCTGAAAAAGGTTGGGCAGGCCTGTGCTAAAACATTGTCAGCTTATAAACCGCGACCTTTGCTGAAGATTTACGATTCCCATCGAACCCCAGCAGCAGCAGCTCAGCAGCAGCTCGGAAATGCGAAGGTCCGGTAGCAGTGTATAGTAATCGTACTTATGCTGCTTCTCCAACCGTCGACGCCACAACTAGCGGCGTGTGATTCATTCATTCATATGTGGAGCTCCTCCGAAACTTCAATCGTAAACATTAAGCAGATGCGCCACATTCTTTTGGGGTTATTTTGTATACAGTGTAAGTTCGGATCGGAATGAATAAACCTATCTATCTCACCACGCGGTGGCGGCGGCGGCGGCGGCGTACGCACAGAGTTGCGGATTGAGCACGCGCCAGGGAAATCCACACTACTGACTGTAGCGTTGTGGTTGCGTGATAGGATTGTATTTTGAATTAGTAACCTTCAGAATTTGTATAATTTCTACCGGGCCGGTATCCGTTTTGCCTGAGCTGTGTGCCAAGGTCAGTGTCAGCAGCACGCTTCATTCATTCCTTTCCCAGTTGCCTTCTTTCCCCTATGCAAAATGGTTTCTTGACGAGACGGATTTTTTTTCGTGATCTGCTTGAGTCGCCCACATTGCGTGGTGTTTGGTTGAGGAATGCGATTTCCGACTTTTGTGCACTGATTGTTTGTAGATTGTTTATAAGAGCAATTAATTTATGAAGAACAGGTGAGAAAAGATTCCAGATCGGTTGGGTTTCGTACGAGATGAAGTCATTGTCTCCTTTCTGTGACGCTTACAAAGATGCACCAACAAGTACATAAGTAAATGAGTAGCAGAGTAAGTAAAGTAAAGTTGAATTGGTCAAACATGGTCATTTTTTTGGAATTAAATTAAGGGTACTGTAGTCGGTAACTGTCTACAAAACGCTGATTAGTCCGGTAATCCTCTATGGGCAGGGCACGAAGCATGGACCCTACGTGCAGAGGAACAACGCGCCCTTGGAGTTTCCGAACGGAAGGTGTTGTGTACCATCTACGGCGGAATGCAGATGGAAGACGGGACTTGGAGAAGGCGAATGTATCACGAGCTGCATCATCTGCTTAGAGAACCAACCATCGTCCACATCGCGAAAATCGGGAGGCTACGGTGGGCGGGACACGTCATCAGGATGTCGGATAGCAATTCGACTAAAATGGTTCTCGAGAGTCATCCGACCGGTACAAGAAGACGTGGTGCGCAGCGAGCAAGGTGGGTCGACCAAGTGGAGGACGATCTGCGGACCCTACGCAGTGTGCAGGACTGGAGACTAATAGCCATGGACCGGGTGGAATGGAGACGGCTACATACTATGTACAGCAGAGGCCACCCAGGCCTTAGCCTGATCAGTAAGTAAGGTAAGTAAGTCGTTCGGTCAGTGCAAACGGCTTAACTGCTATGCTTTTAAACTGCAAGTTCGGTAAGCGTAAGTAAGTAAGTAAGTAAGTAAGTAAGTAAGTAAGTAAGTAAGTAAGTAAGTAAGTAAGTAAGTAAGTAAGTAAGTAAGTAAATAAGTAAGTAAGTAAGTAAGTAAGTAAGTAAGTAAGTAAGTAAGTAAGTAAGTAAGTAAGTAAGTAAGTAAGTAAGTAAGTAAGTAAGTAAGTAAGTAAGTAAGTAAGTAAGTAAGTAAGTAAGTAAGTAAGTAAGTAAGTAAGTAAGTAAGTAAGTAAGTAAGTAAGTAAGTAAGTAAGTAAGTAAGTAAGTAAGTAAGTAAGTAAGTAAGTAAGTAAGTAAGTAAGTAAGTAAGTAAGTAAGTAAGTAAGTAAGTAAGTAAGTAAGTAAGTAAGTAAGTAAGTAAGTAAGTAAGTAAGTAAGTAAGTAAGTAAGTAAGTAAGTAAGTAAGTAAGTAAGTAAGTAAGTAAGTAAGTAAGTAAGTAAGTAAGTAAGTAAGTAAGTAAGTAAGTAAGTAAGTAAGTAAGTAAGTAAGTAAGTAAGTAAGTAAGTAAGTAAGTAAGTAAGTAAGTAAGTAAGTAAGTAAGTAAGTAAGTAAGTAAGTAAGTAAGTAAGTAAGTAAGTAAGTAAGTAAGTAAGTAAGTAAGTAAGTAAGTAAGTAAGTAAGTAAGTAAGTAAGTAAGTAAGTAAGTAAGTAAGTAAGTAAGTAAGTAAGTAAGTAAGTAAGTAAGTAAGTAAGTAAGTAAGTAAGTAAGTAAGTAAGTAAGTAAGTAAGTAAGTAAGTAAGTAAGTAAGTAAGTAAGTAAGTAAGTAAGTAAGTAAGTAAGTAAGTAAGTAAGTAAGTAAGTAAGTAAGTAAGTAAGTAAGTAAGTAAGTAAGTAAGTAAGTAAGTAAGTTAGATTCAATGTCAATGAAAGAAACAACAAAAGGCCCTCATTATTCTTGGGCATACGTTTTTGCACATGCTTACAATCCTCACGAATTCTAAAGGCTATATGAACCGTTACTTTGGTAGAGAAAGTGTATCAGATAAATGATTTTTGTATTTGAACCTAACTTCCATCGGACTCCATTGAGTCTACATGAAACGCCAACTATCTAAAGCTACATTTAACATTATCAAATAGGGCCATCACGAATTAGTCTGTTCTTAAAAGTAGTGGTCGAAAGATTAAAATCAAACAAATGGTAACTTTCGTTGAACAACATGCACATGGCCCTTATCGGCTCATTCTGTCCGTAATCCGTACGGTGATAGTCAAGCCGCAGAAAGTTAGTATTTCTTAAAGTTCTTGCAGGAACATTGAAATTCAAACGAGAAAGGATGTTCGGTGCATCGATTTCGCCTTTCAACAGTTTGGCCATAAACATTGTCTTCATTAGGTTCCTCCTTTTCTCTAGAGATGCCATACCTATTAACTGACAGCGGTCAGAGTATGGCGGGAGTTCAGCAGGATTGTTCCATGGCAAGGTTCTCAGAGCAAATCTGATGAATTTTCGCTGAACGCTTTCAATCCTATTAATCCAAACAACCGCAGTAGGGGCCCAAACAACAGCAGCAGATTCTAGAATTGACCTCGCTAACGAGTAATACAGAGACCTAAGACAATATGGATCTCTAAATTCCTTGCTGAATTTGAAGATCATTCCCAGATTCCGGTTAGCTTTAGACAGGATGTTCGTGTAGTGCTCGGTGAAATGAAGTTTTGCATCCAGGAGTACGCCTAAGTCCTTTACAGTATTCACCCTCTGTAGCGTTTCGCCTTTCATCGTGTAGTTCCATGTTAACGGTTGTACTTTTCTGCTAAATGAGATAACCATACATTTCCGTACGCTGATGGTTAAAGAGTTGCGTTTGCACCAATCCACAAACATATCCACTATCCGTTGAAGTTCTCTGCAGTCATCAATTGATTTCACAGCTATGAATATCTTAAGATCATCGGCATAAATTAGCCTACAACCTTCAGGTAGAACGAAGCAGACGTCATTGAAAAATATTGCAAAGAGCAGCGGCCCCAGATTACTTCCTTGTGGTACTCCTGAGGGGTTTGTGAAAGAAGCAGAGACATAAGCACCAACCCTCACGTTCAAACGTCGACCAACCAGATATGACTTCAGCCATTGAACGAATCTCGATGAAGCACCCAAGTGTTCCAATTTATTCAATAGTGCTGGATGATTTACCCGATCGAAAGCCGCCTTTAGGTCCGTGTACACCGTATCAATCTGAAATCCTTTCTCCATGATGACGTAACTACTGGAATAATCGTATTACCAAAATTAATTTCCTTAACATAAATTATAAAGTTAATGTTCGATAATAAATGATTTCAGCTCAAGACAGCACAGTGTGCAGCTTCCCTATGTGGGTAAGCGCAGGGTAAGCGTTACTTTCAACATTTTGTTTGTTGTGCAGTGTGGTTGCCTGTTGAGAGGCGCTAAAACTTCATCGGCAGTTGAGAAAATTTTCTGAAGACATGACACGGGTACCGTGACGACAGTTGGTGTTCCTTTCTAATACGCTAGTTTAAAACAATAAAACGGATGGTTGATTTTCATACTGAGAATTACCTTAAGTTATATTTCTTTGTTCTAACATAACGTTTACAATCAATCAATTACCACAATTCGATATAACGTTAGAAACTTCATTTGTTTCCACAAAATGGGGATAACAAACATGGCCCGGGAACACTCACACATCTTTAAAATTCTTCACATTTCTACAACGAGGAAGATAAAGCAAATCCATCACCCCCCACCACTTTCAAGTGCAGTTTTGGCCGTAGGGGATAACGCGCAGATACTCAAGACATCATCCACGAAAGGTTCGACTTGTGCAGTCGTTTAAAACAATGCATTATTTTATGTTGAAACTACCAAATCTCTGTTTATTTTATGTACATTTATTTTATCAAACAATAGAATGGTCCAGTTTAAACTTGAAATCAGTTTGTTGCTAAAGTAAACTGAAAAACTAGTTGATTTAAACTAGATTCTATCTAAACTGGTTAAAATCGTTTTCTCTGCGTGTATCTTAAATCAATACCTGAATACTTTTATTTAATAATCTTCTACTAATGAACTATTGAATAACTCTCTTTTTATTCATACACACCAAATTTTGAATTTCTCATCCAGCAAAACGTATTGCTGGAACCATATCAGCAAATTAAATTTTACTGAACAATCAGTAATGGTAACTGAAAAATCAGCAAACACTTAAATTGCTGGATAATCAGTTAAACATTTGTCAAACACTTACAATTTTCCAAAAATACTTTTGCACGTTTCCCCACATCAACGCGAGCTAACAGGAATCAATGAAAATTCCACCTAAAAAGGTACTCGGCAGCATCAAATGTAATGCGCCACGTCCACGATGAACATTCCTAGCATTGTAGCGCTGCTTTGGAGCTAATTTGGTGGGTTTAATATTCATTATTGAACTTTGTTTTTTTTCGAAAAGAAAAAAAAAAAACAAAAAATCCGGCCGGAATCGAGCGCGGACAAAATTACTGGTGAACCAGCAAAAAAATCGCATTACTGGATAGCCAGCAAAGTAATTATTGCTGGATGGATTGCTGGATCCACTGCATGTCAAAAATTTCTAAAAAATATTTAACTATAATACTCAACTCCTATGTAATATTTTCAATTAATTATTACTTGCAGGTCGTAGACTGTTAAATAAACTGCTATCTATGGAATCGTGAGAAGATCTCGAATTTCATTTCATTTCCATTTATTCAGTATTACATCAAATTGAAGAAAAAACTGAATCAACAATATTTCTCCATAATACACGGTTCATGACTGCCACTCTCCATCGTCGGTCACGCCCAACGCTCGCCAAGACACGTGACCATCGTGCTCTTTGCGCTCCACGCCTTTTTTATACCAAACGGATAAGTCACGAACACCAACTTTGCAGGGTTGTTGTCCGGCATTCTTGCAACATGTCCTGCCCACCGTATCCTTCCGGCTTTGGCCACCTTCTGAATGCTGGGTTCGCCGTAGAGTCCCGAGCAGACAAGAATAACAACTGAATAACATATCATGGTATTACTCTTAAATACCATTAAATCTCGATATGCCCTTCATTAGTCTCTAATAAGAGGCAAAATAACAAAAACGAATACCATAATTTAGTATAAGGAACACTTAGAAAATAACAAGTCTTGTTATTTCGATAATGAATGCATACCTAAAATTTCAAGTCCAGTTTTTGTTATTTAAAAGGTATTGAACATTTCTTGATTTTAAATTGAACCTTTTTAGATAGCTCTAAGATGTTATAGCAAAACTTGTTCTTCGGTCATTTTCACTGCTAAATAAACAAATACCACACAATATCAAACTCTGCTCAAATACCTCCATTTGTTATTATGATGTTCTCATAAAATTTCGTAGAATAATATAGCAATTACAATTTTAGGTATTAGAGCACAGGTTGCTCTTTGCATGGTATTTGGAAGTTATTCCCCTCTGCTCGGGGTGTAGCGAGATCGTGGTTCATCCTTCTCCGTCACACACCATTCTCCTGCACACCGCCGAAGATCGTCCTTAACACGCGTCACTCGTATACTCCATTGGCGTATCTAGGATTTTTTCCTAGGGGGTGCCTAGGGGGTGCCAGTTTAAGTGGCTTCCAGTTTGTTTTTTTTTTATTTTGTGTAAAAGGAAATACCGATCCACCCTCAATTTCTTAGTATAATGATATATTACGTCGCGGGAAAAATCAGTCCGCAAATTTAAACGCGCTATACATATTTTAAAGAACATTTTGTTTTTTAAAATCCGAACCGTTGTACTGATTAAACACTTTCCCCGCCATGTGAGGTTTGAAAACTTGATAACTTGATTGCGTATAATAAATGGAATTTGTATTTTCAGTTTGAGCAACAACCCCTTTGTTTTATAGATTGAAAACAATCAGGTCCGTGAGAATACGTTTTCACATACAAAATTTGGACTCGATTATCCTTAGTTCCGTTCTAAAGCTTCACGAACATATTATCAATCCAGTTGAAGCCCGGAATTTGGTGCGAGCGAACTTCGATTTTTTTCTTCGGGAGTCTGATGCTCGCACCAAATTCCGATTAAGCTATATGAAGCTAAAATTTTGACTTACTTAAAACCAACGTTGTAGTAATAAGTCAAAATTTCAACTTCGTACATTTTGGATAATCGTGTATGATACAATGAATTTGTGCTTTCGGCAAACATTGTTTCGGTAGTTCTTCAGGGAATATTCCCGGCAAATTATTTGGAAATTGTTTAGCAATTTATTTCTCTCATTAATTACATTGGATTTGGCAAATTTCTTCGGTAATATCTTTGGATCCCTATCGGCAATTTATTTAAGAATTTATTAGGTAATTAGCTTGGACTTTGATACTAAACACCTTTCACGCATCCTTTGAAATTTTCATAGGGAAATTTCTTCGGCGATTCCTTTAGGAGTTTATTTGGCTTTTTATTTCATTAGCAAATCCTTTAAAATGTTTTCTGGGGATTTCCTTCGCCAATTTTTTAGTAGTATTTCAAGCATTGTTTTGTTAATTTTAGCAATACTATTGATATTTGCTTTTTAAAATTCTCCAATTACTCTTCAGGCAATTGCTTTGAGGATTCCTTTAATGAAGCCTTTGGTAATTCATTCGACAATAACTCTAAAAACTTCCTCACATTTTTTGGAAATGACTTCGGCAAGTCATTGGCGCCATCCACAAATTACGTAACGCTCTAGGGGGAGGAGGGGGAGTATCGTCGAGCGTTACGGTCCATACAAAAAAATTCGGGGTTTCATACAAAAAAGCGTTACGGAGGGGTGAGGGGGGTCGAAAATGCCGATTTTAGCGTTACGTAATGAATGGATGCTGCCATTCTACTTTTTTTTTAATTTTCGTCAATTTTTTTGGACTATTATTATCTATGCTATTCGGTATTCCTTCGAAAACTCCTTCGGAAATTCTTTCATAAATCGCTTCTATAATTTTAATAAAAATTCTTTAGACAATTGCTTCTAGATTTATTCATTATTTATGCAAGGAATTCCGGCAGTAGATTATTTCGGAATACCTTCGGCGATTCCGATATTGCATTGAAAATTTATTTGGTAACATTATCAGCAATTCCTTTGGAAATTTTGTGGAAACTTCGATTAGTACTTTGGGAGCTTCTTCGGTAATTCCTTTGGAAATTGATTAATAGATTTCCTTCGGGAAATTATTTGAAAAACATATTTGGCGGTACTTTAAAAATTCTGTCACGGTGATTCAACGGCAATTACTTTTAAAATTCTTTCTAAATTTTCTTAACAAATTCTTTTGATGATTTCGGAATTTTGTTTTAGAATTGCTTTGTTTTTTTTTTGTGAATGTTTGTAGAAATTTTTATAGAATATATTATTATCTTCAGGAATTTCTTTGTTTATTCTTATATGAATTCTTTGGTAACTTTGAGAGTTTTAAGGTAATTTTAATGGCATTTTTCCGGCAATTTCTTTGGGAATTTGTCAGGAAGTTTTTCGTGAATTTCATAGAATTTTCTTTGAGTAAGTCGAGTTGAGGATGTCTGAATTTTCAGTTCAGCAATTTTCGGAAGCAATAAATATAAATACAATTCAATCATAAAGAATTACAAAAAATACGATAAAATTGCCTGAGAAATTTTCAAAATAACTGAGAAAGAAAATACTGAAAAAATTTCAGAGAAATACCCATTGAAATTATAGGACAGAAAATCCTAAGAAATTTCTGATAAAATTCCAAAGAAAGTACCGCAGATTTTTTTAACAAAAAAAAAACAACTATGCCGAAGGAACCCTCAAAGCTATTCTGCGGTCTAGCGAATGCGGAGTCGTGGGTTTGAATCCCACCAGAATTTTTTTTTTCAGAAATTCACATCTCAATTTATCAATTAGCAACATTCTTTGCCTTCTAATTAATTACAAGTTTTCCCCGGACATTCCTATAGGATTTCACTACAGGTTTCCCTAGTAAAACTTCCTAGGATTTCTCTGGTAATTCCAAATATTCTCGAAATTCGTTTAGGGATTCCTCTAGAGATTTCAATTGGGATTCAACTGGAATTCCTTGAAGAGGGCTAAGAGGAGTTCCTGGAGTAATACCATGATTAATTTCTAGAGAAATTAATGAATAACAATTCTAGAGGAATTTCTGGATGTGTCTAGTATATAAAAAAAATCCTTTAGGATTTTCAGGAGGAAACATTGAAGGTATTTTTGCAAGGCTCTTAGGAAGATTGTCTTGAATAATCCCAGCAAGTTTTTGAAGTAATCCCTGGAGAAATTCTTAGAAGAATTCCAGAAGAGTTTCTGCATGAGTCCTAGAAGGAATTGCTGGAAGAACCACAGCAGGAATAGCTTGAGAAATCCAGCTGAAATTCCTGGAGGAAGGCCAAGAGGAGTACCAAGAGGAATTTCATGAGAAATTTATGAGAGAATCCTTGGATAAAATTCCTTGGATAAAAAATTTTGGAGGAATCACTGGAGAGCTTCTGAAGATATCAAAGGAAAAGTCTCAGGAGGTATTCTAAGAAGCATTCTGGATTATATCATTGTATAAATCTCAGCAGAAATCCTAGGAGGAATTGCTGGAGGAAGCTATACATGAAATTCTAGAGAAACCCCATCAGGAATGTCTGGGGGAATCCAAAGAAAAAATACTTGGAATACCTAGAGAAGTCCCTGCAAAGACCGGTAGAGATATTCTAGAAGAATCTATAGAGAAAGCCCTGAAGGAATCGCAGGAGGAATTTCTGAAGGAATCTCAGGAAGATTTCCCGGATGAATTTGATTCGTATAGGAATCACTAGAAGAATTTCTTAACGTATAATTGTAAAAATTTTTGGAGGAATTGCTGGAAGAATCGCAGGAGGAGTTTGAAGTATTCTTGGAGGAAGGCCAAAAGTAGTTTCTGCAGGAAATCCATGATGAATTTCTGGTGGAATCTTTGGATAAAATCTCTGAAGGAATTCCTGGATGAGTCCTTGGAGAAATCCCTGGTAGAACAACCAAAGGAATTTCTGAAAGAATTCTAGGGAGGTTGCCTGGAAAGATCCCAGTAAAAAAAGCCAGGGGAAAGCACTAGAAGAATCCGTAGCATAATTTCTGAAGTACCACAGTTAGTTTTGCAAATTGCTTGGGGAATCCCAGCTGAAATATCTGGAGGAATATTCCTAGAATTCCGGGAGGTATCATAGAAGTATTTTTGTGAGAAGTCCTAGAAACAGGAATACCGGAGGTATCCTAAGAGAAGTTCCTCTAACAAATTCGTTGAGGAATATCTACAGTTATCCTTGAAAGGATCGGTAGAAGTAAAAGGAGGAACCCCTGATGGAATCGCAGGAAGATTTTCTGGAGAAATCCCAGGAAGATTTCCCGAAAGTATTGCAGCAAGTAAGTATGCCAGGAGAAATTCCTAGAAGTATTTCTGAAGGAGTCTTAATGGGAATTGCTTGAAGAATTCCAGCTGGAATTTATGGACAAAAGTCAATAGAAGTTCTTGGAGAAATCCCCTGTGGAATTTCTGGAAAAACCCTTGAAGAAATCACTGGAAGAATCACCGAAAAGATTTTTAGAAAAAATCCCTGGGAGATTTTCCGGAAGAACTTCTTTAGTAGAATTCCTGAAGGTATTACAGTGAGAATCTTTGGAGGAGTTCTTAGAGAATTCCTGGAGGAATGCCATGAGAAATTTCTGAAAGAATCTCTGAACAAAATCTCTAAAGGAATTCCTGAAAGAATCACCGTCGGAACTTCTGAAAGGATCCCAGGAAGATTGTCTTGAATAATCGCACCAGAAACTCCTGAAGGAATTCCAATAGAATTTTTTAGAGAAATCCCTAGAAGAATTCCGAGAAGTATCATAGTAAGAATTTCCAAAGAAATTCTAAGAGAAATTGCTGGATCAATCTCTGCAGAAATTTCGTGTATGTGAAACCCCATCAAGACTGCCTGGAGAATCCTAACGGAAGTTTATTCAAGAAATATCGGGAAGAATCCATAAAAGAAGCCTAAAAAATTACTGTATTAATAGATAGATGTATTTTAGGAGGAATCCATGGAGAAGTCTGTTGATTGTTCTTACCAATATCCAAAACGTAAAAATGTACATAAGTAATTTCGGAAGTGCTTTAGTTTTGTTTAAATGTTCCATTAATAAAAGCTTGTAATTGTTGTGTAAAGTTTTAAATCACACTGACAGTCACCTGTCAAGTGTCAAGGAATGTAAATTCTAGGGGGTGCCAAATTTGTTCTAGGGGGTGCCTGGCACCCCTGGAACCCCCCCTAGCTACGCCAATGGTATACTCCGAGTGTTTGCAGGTCTTTCTCGAGCATGGTCTATGCATCTTGTCCCTAGAAGACCCCTGGTCTTATCAGCGTCTTGTACAGGGGATAGACAAAATTATCGGGACAGGCAAAATTTTCCCTTCTCAAAAAAATTTCAAAAAGCTGTAACTTTTCGTAAAGTGCATCAAATATTCTCAAATTTTCACTGTAAGTTGATTAACTCATTGTGCATCAGTGGACAAAATTTGAAAAAGATCGAACTATTCTGCACTAAGCTATAAAGATTCTAAAAAAAGCCACAATTATCCGATAGCCAACATTGAGCTGCTATATCTCCGGATTCAATGAACCGAATGCAATGAAACTCTGCCCATTTATGACTTATATAATGAGCTCTGAAAAGCTTTTGACATAACTTAAAATTCTTCACACGGAAGAAAATTATAACGATTAGATTATTTTTCTAATAAAACACCAAATTTTCTTAAATTTCAACATCGTTTCAAAATTCAAGATACTAATTATAGTTCATTTAAATTCCCTCTTATTGTCTTGAATACAGATATGTTTTGAGAGAAAGTAACAACATAGGCGGCAATTCATTGAAAAGGTAATGGGATGCATATTAAAAATAGACTCATTTACTAAAAAATCATAAAATTTATGAAATCGCTATAACTTTTTCTCTCGTTAATAATTTCAAGTTAAGTCAAACGCTTTTCAGAGCCCATTATATAAGTCATAAATGGACAAAATTCCATTGCACCCGGTTTACTGAATACGGAGATATAACAGCTCAAAGTTGGCCATCGGATAATTCTACCTTCTTCCAAAATGCCCACAACTTCGTGCAGAACAGCCCGATCCCTTCCAAATCCTGCTCACTGACACACAAATAGTTAATCAACTTACAGTGAAAATTTGAGAATATTTGATGCGCTTTTCAAAAAGTTACAGCTAATTGGACATTTTTTGAAAAGTGAAGTCCATAGCACGTTTGCCACTGATGATGTGCCTTCGAATTTCACGGCTAGCATTATTGGCAGCCGTCAGTAAGGATCCGACTTAGACGAATTCCTCCACCATCTCGAAGGTATTCCCGTATACCGTCACATTACTACCTAGACGGATCCGGTCGTGTGCGGTTCCGCCTGCCAGCACATGTAGTTTGTTTTGGGCGCATTCACCAACCGTCCGACCTTTGCTGCTTCGCGTTTCAGGCGGAACCGTTTCAAATGTTCTGGCGATAATGTCCATGTCGTCCGCAAAGCACACAAATTGACCGTACCCTGGCTGTTGAGTCCAGCTCGTCGCATTACACCTTCCTGAGTGATGTTGATGAGTAGACATGAGAGTCTGTCACCTTGTCAAAATCCCCGGCGAGATTGAAATGAACTGGATAGATAGTTCACCCGAAACTCTTACGCAGTTTTGCACACCGTCCATCGTTGCTTTAATCAGTCTTGTCAGCTTCCCAGGAAAGCCGTTTTCGTCCATGATTTTCCATAGCTCTGTACGGTCATACTGCCGTATGCCGCTTTGAAGTCGATGAACAGGTGTTACGTTGGGACCTGGTATTCACGGCATATCTGGAGGATTTGCCGTACGGTGAAGATCTGGTCCGTTGTTGACCGGCCATCGATGAAGCCGACTTGATAACTTCCCACGATCTCATCCGTTTTAGGTGACAGACGACGGAGATGATTTGGGTAGCACTCTGTAGGCAGCATTCAAAATAGTGATCGCTCTAAAGTTCCCACATTCTAAATGGTCGCCTTTCTTGTGAATGAAGCAGATTACGGTAAAGAGCTGATTTCTTAAAAAAAAACAAATCGTTTGGGTTCAATATTTATGTTAAGTCCCCTAGAAAAATACTGCGAGGAAAACCTTTAAAAGTTCAGAAAAGAAACAGTTCGCTGTATTGATTATCATTATATTTTTTGTCTAGAAAAATGGATAATTGTGCAGAAACTTCAACAAATAAAACAAAGCCGTTAAACAGTTAGCTCATGTTTTATTCAACTAAATTACAGCTTTTCATTTGCACTAAAACACCGTCAAAACAGTTAGAGGTCAATCAGTTTGTACCTTAGTTCGTGATGCACACAATCAAAAGCACACATACAGTAACAAAAACAACACCCCCTCACGTTCAGCTCCGCCTCCCTGTCCTCTATCTAATCCACCGTCAGTTGACGGAAAGTTCCGACCGCACCACTTTCCAGCTCGGCATCCGAATTTTCCTGCCAGTACTTGGAGTCCTTGCTGACTTCGATTTCCATCTCGTCGACCAGCTGCATGCGGCCACGCATCCTCTGGCAGCGCTTCTTGAAGCCGTCGAGCATTTCCGCCCGGGGAGTCTTACCGCCGAATTCCTGCGGCAGCAGGTTCTTGTCCAGCTTGGTGTAGCACTCGTCCCAGTTTTTGTGGCACTGTTTGTTGGAAAAAAAAAGAGGTTTAGTTTGATAAGGTAAGAGTCATTAGCGTTGATTAGATGTACAACACTTGCGATCAACAGTTTGGAGTCACCCCTCAAAACATGGTTTTTTTTTCATGCCCGATGACAAAGAATTTCCAGGTGAACAAACAACAAGAACAACAACATATTTTTATTGTGAAAATATGTTGAAGGCTTTTTAATATATTTGAGACTTTTATATAATTTATGGAAGATCTTGAGATCTTCAGAAACATATAAATCTCTGAGACATCGTGATAACTTTATGAATAACCCTTCGGAAAAACAAAATGAAGAAATTCTTGAAGAGTACTGGATAGTAAATTTCGGAAAAAGCAAGTACTAAGACCATTTTCTAAAAATCTTAGGGTGTTCCCCTTGTGTTCTACTGGAAGAAATGTCGAAAATTATGTGAAAGGTTCATCAGGAAGTTTTACAGGGAAAATCGTTCAGCCGCTTGTACTTCAAATTTGTACAAGAGATCCATAGTGAAGTTTACAGATGACGATTTGAGCAAATTCTAAATAAGCTTTTAATGGAATTCCATGAAAATGTCTGGTCTACAAGTATATATGTACTAGTAATACTTCTATTAAGAACTTCAGAGGAAATACTGAATGAGTTGAGATAACAACTAATATTCGCTTTCACCTTGTTGTGTTTAGTCATAAAAAATAGGATAAAATTTACTCAGAGTACTCGCTCCTCCCTGACGGAAAATGTGGGTATGCCCTTGCAGGTGGGTTTGCTAATCATACGCCTGATAGCTAGAGGGGTCGCTTCCCGAAAAAGTTTGGGAACCTATGATAGTTAAGAATGTACGTAAGACCCAAGAAAATCAGTTTTTGTTTTTTGTCCATGTCTAACGAAACCAACTACTGAAACGATAGTTGTTTTCGCTGTGACAGTTGAGTTGGCTACAATCTGGTAGCGGTGAGCGACAGCTGGTTTAGTACATCAAGTCCTGAGTGATTAAGCTGAGATGTGCAATACTGTAGTATAGCTGAGTTACGACGATCCAGCATTATCCAAAAGCATATACAGAACAAAGCCCTTTTGTTAACATACAGCAATTTCATCGATACACAGCAATTCACATTACTGAACGCAATTAGCAGGAAATATCAGCAAAATTTGTTGATAGCCGAAGCCCGTGGCGTAATGGGCACATATCTTGGCACACATTCACTTCATAAGTGGATGATCTTGGGTTCGATCCCAGCCCCGGCACTTGCAATTTTGCGTCAGTTGCTCTTCCCCCCGAGAGTGGCTGACACCTGACCCTTTTCTGAGCATATGCCCGGGAACTTAGATATCGGCTAACGGCAACTCATAATGGACCCCCGCTGTACAAAGTGTAAGTGCAGCTGCCAATTGGAATCTCTCACGCAGTGCCATAGTGGACAAAAAAGCTTGAAATCGAATAACTGTCCCATATAAATAGGAAACTCAGCAAAGATGGGCCGTATATACGTTTACATGCATTGTAGATGTCCAGGACTGTTTAGACTACACTTGAATTTCCATTAAGGTTTCAGGAGAATTAACGGGAAAGGGGGGGATTTTTAAGCCGAGTTTAGGTTGTAGAGAGGATGGTGACCAAGGGGCTAGTCGCTCAGCACACCTTCATTTGTGCCTACTTTTCTTAGTGTACCAATAATCATCGAAGTGTGCCTCAGTGAGCCTCGGTGTGCCACTGTGGTGCCGTTGCTGAGTATCTAATGTTGATTTTGATTGTACTTTGCAGCCATCAAGGCATCCAGCCGCTTATTTTGATTTTGCAGGCCATTTGCACATTGATGCCTAGATTTTCCATCAAAATTCAAGTGCAAAAACTGTGAGTCTATGTGCTTCGGGGTGCCGTACAGCATGTATGAAGGTGTGCTTGGCATATCTTGGCACAATGTTCCATGCGACTACCCCTTGATGGTGACACTATCTAAGAAATCCCTTGGATATAGGGCATTAGATCTACAAATACATATAACTAATGTTCATTTGAACGAACAAATTCCATGTTCTCCCAACGTCATACAATAATGTTTTGTAAAGTGGTGAGTCCAATGACTGTTTAGTGTCCAATAGTTCCCTGGAGTATAGATCATCAAATCTAAAAAAAATAAGTGGTAATTTCTTATAGCTTCACGAATAAGGTTTGTACTCTCATAGACTCATACAACCCCGCTCAAGTTTCTCGGAAATGCCTTGAAAACTCTTGAAAGTCGTCTGAAACCTTTCTGAAACCCCCTTAGATTTCCGTATATCTCTTTGAAAATTGAAATGCAAAATTCATTCGTTTTTACTCCACACCGCTTATTCGATTCGTAACCAGATTCTATGCCTCTTCCCAAAATTTGAGCTGATTTGGTTGAAAATTGAGACTGTGCAAGCTCTTCAAAGTTCGTATGGGAATTACAATGGGAAAACGATGTTTTTCATTCAAGTAACCATAGCTATCCCTCAAGTATCCTAGAAGGTTAGTTAACCCCGGATACTCCTAGGCTGCTCTATCAGCTACAACTTTGCCGAAGACCGCATTCAATTCGCACGGCTTATTAATTAATTACCGGTTTTTAACCAGAATGAAAATCTTTGCTCATGATGATGAAACTATTCGATGGGCATCAGTGCAATTTGCAGTGAAACATAGTAGCCTTGATTTCTGTGTGCTATCTTTGGCGCCATGTGCAGCAATATTGCGTGCTGAGAAGCTGAAGAATAACTGTAAAAGTTTCTCCAGTTGGATAGAAATCGATAACAAATTAATAAAGCGTCCGATTTGAATGTGACCTAGAATTACCAGGGGTCAACTAGCCCTTAAGGACACTTAGGAAAATGCTACCGTTGATTGAATGAAAAATATCGTTTTTCCATACAAACTTTGAAGGGCTTGTGCAGTCTCATTTTTCAACCGAATTAGCTCAAATTTTTGGAGATGGCATAAAATCTGGTTAAGAATCGAATAAGCGGTGTGGTGCATAAACGGGTTTTTGAACTACGCTATTGAAAAGCCTTGTAGTCATCCTGAAAACCTCTTAAAATCTTCGGATACTTCTAATAAACCCCCAGGAGCCGCCTAAGATTCACTGAAATCCCTCTAAAACTCCTTCGAGACGTCCGTAAACTTTTCTCAAACTCTTTTGTAGCCCCATGATATCTTCTAAAGTCTAAACACTCACCCCAAGTAACACAGAAAACATCTTTGAGAATAAACTTCAAAAAAGACGTTGTAGTATAGTACTATAATCGTATTTTTACACATATTATGTTGAAATCATGTTATAACTGTGTTTGGCAATAACAAGTTACTGAAAAATGTTATCATCCTCACTACAAGTTGAAATAACGTAAATTTAACGTTGGTTACACAAGATATTTGTGTCATCGTTTTGCTTCAATTGAAGATGATATGTATAACATCAGTAGTACATAGTTATAACCTTTGAGCTCAAACATGTTATTAAAACGTTGTTTTCACGTACTAAATACGTTAATGTACAACATTATCAGTTTGATAGCTCTTGTCACTGACTTGATCACTATTTTAAAAACATCTCTTTCACTTAAAAATTCAAAGCAATCCAAATACGATAGCAACTTTAATTTTATGCTATGCGGTTTGATCCCGCTAGTTACAAATGGGTATGTTAATAGCCTCTAGAAAATTTGGCGCAGACCACCAAGCAGATCACAGTCACCATGGCTCGAAAGATGGGCGCCACCATTCAATTTTATTTGCATGGCAGGCCTCCCGTCACCTAAAAATCACTGGGGGTACTTATGTGGCGGCTAAATCTCACTTACCAGCACAGTTTTTACACTATTTTTGATCCCGCGAAACATACTAAAACAATTAATTGGTATTCGTTCTAGGAAACTCACTCAAACTTTGTTATTGTTATACCTATGTTCAAAACAGGTCATCCAAAACCAAAAATGACAACGTCGTATGCTATTGAGAAGTAGATGTTCAAAATACGATGCTATGATGTTTTTTCAATGTATTTCATTCGATTCTAGTGGTATTCGACAAACATTGTTATTGAGATGTATAATAGTCGTAATTTGAACGTATTTCTAGAACTTTGAGTTTTTCCGTATATCAGGCCAGACCAATTACAGTGCCTGCTCAAAAGTTTCACACTACCATTTTTATATATAGCCGTTTGTTCATCTACTGATAATTCTGCCAATAATTATCCATCTGGAACATTTTAAATATGTAATGAAATAATATAATTTCCTTATTGATAACGAAGACAAATTCTACAGTCTAAAAGAACATCATTTATAAATCATAATTGAAAATAACATCCCAAAACATTCTGACGGTACTTTGACAAGAAGCCACCATGTTGCATGTCTGAAAATGTGTTTGAAAATTTGTTACAAACCACAGAGATGTCAAAAAACTTTCTTCTTATTTCCAATCCGATGGAAAGCGAATGAATTTATGATGAGGAAAAGTGCTGATTTCACCATAAATTTTGAACGGCACATGAAATTAAGTCATAGTGCCCAAACATCGAGATGGTAAATTACAAACGAAATGTAAGGCCCGATAATTATTTTGAGCCATCACTAAATACTTCATTTATAATAGATGCCATATTTATTTGCTGTGCGTGGCTAAAAAATATTAATTTCGTGCCGGCAATAAGTAAGTTGTTATGATGTTGCTGAGAACATATTCGATACATAATTTTATGTTATAATAATGTATTGAAAAACATCTTCAGTAACATCAAAGATGTTTTATAAGCCGCCATTTTTTGCGCTTTTTCGGTTATATAAGTGAATGAAAATACGTTTCCCATATTTGAAACGAAACATGGATGTTTGTATGAAACAGGTATTATATACAGAATTATAACAAATTGTGTTACTTGGGACGAAACCCATTAAACGCCATCAAACTTCTCTGAAACCCCACGGAAACCCAACTTAGGCCCCTGTTAATTTATCTTAAAATCTCCTGAAACCCAATGAAAGTCCCAAAAACCCATTAAAACACTATGAAACATCTTATAGTACACCTAAAACCTCCAAAAACCCTCGAAAAGTTCTTTTTAACTCCCAGAAACCGCCCTGGAAGCTCTTGAAATCTCCTGAAATCCAGTGAAAGGGTTTCATCACCTTCCCATCCCTCACGCAACTGAGAGGGGAATAAGCCACTGCGTCCAATTAGTTGAACTTTATTGACAAGAGAAAACATTCTTGAATTGAGTGTCCCTGGGGAACTGATAAAGGGGGCTGATTCTCCCTAAAACCTCTTGACATCCCCTGAAAATCTATGAAACGCATTGAAACCCCTCTGAAACCCCCTTGAAGCTGTCCTGGAGGAACTTAAAACCCCTGGAACCTCTCACTGAAACCCAATAAAGCCCTCTGAAACGGCTTGCAACATTTTTTGTAACTTTCTGAAACTCTCTGAAAAGCCGTTAATTCTCGTGAAATCTCGCGTGACATTACCTTAAAAACTTCTACAGGTTTTTTTTGGCTGCTGTCACAAGTCCCAAGAAGCACACATGCCACAGAAGAGTTTCGGCAGCGCTGGTTTTGGTTGTCCAGAAGCCGCTGTGACTTACTTCTAGCAAGTAAGTGCTGATTTGTTAGTGACAGTCACTTTTGCGCAGCCAAATCCTCCGCTGCTGTGACTTTTCTGTGACAAGTGTGTTGCATGGGGTGTAGGCCTGAAGTTCTGAATTCCAGGGTAGTGCATAACTATAGGGGCAGTCTATGAACTACGTGGTGTTTTTTTCTAAATATTCCGAAATGATTTTCTGTAGACAAAATATCACAAAATAATACTCACGAAAACACGTTCCCGCAACTTTTCACTAAGCAGAGCAAGAGCAAAATTCGCAATCGTAAGCGTTGCTGCTGGAGTATTGACGAAGTGGAACTCCTGAATTCTCAACGGGAAAGCTTTGTTGAGGAACGAGGCTAGCACACGGATTTCGCTCAGCGTGATCAAGCTCAGCTGCGACATGGTCATTCCGGAGAGATCGTAAACCAGCACCAGCCCGGCGCACTGCACTTCGTTGGTATCGAAGAAGGATTCGTTGACCAACATGTGGATACGCATCACGTCCGCAGCGGTGAACTTCGTTGGATCCAGCTGGGCGGTATCGTTGAAGATCAAGGCACGGCCTTGGGCATCTCGTTCCGGAAGTGGGAACAGATACCCCGTGTCAACCAGGGCTGCAAGCTGTGGTTCTTCGATGTCCAGCTTGGTGAACCACTGCGGGTACATCATGCGAGCCACCAGGTACCGCTCCAAGGTTTCCGTGGCCGTATTGATAGAGTACTTCTTGCCACGAAGGAATCGCAACAGGAAGGGAGCGTCCGTACGGCACTTCTTGATGTGAGGGTGCTTTGCGATCCAGTCGCGCAATTGCTCCAGACCCTGTTTGCGCATGGCATCATCCTCACGCAGCTGCTCCGAAGCAATATTCTGATAGAATCCGCTCAACTCGGCCACACGATCATCGTACTTTTCCGGAGCCTTTTCCACACTTGGGATCGCAAACAGATAACTATCTTCGGCGCACATTTTCCAACCTTTGATCACTCGATTACGGAACGACGCACGTTTACACCGCCGAGGCTTATCACAAAGAGACAGGGCTGGCCGTTTGAAGTGAGGATCGACAACCGACTGACTGCTGCCCACTGCTTGGATTTACTATTTATTATTGAGGTGCCGCAGGGGCATTTCTTTACGTTTGAAGTGCTTTAGTTTTGATAGTTTTTCGGTTGATGGCACCTAGTGGCCATGTGCGCACGTGAAGATGGACACACCACCGTCCTGCAGTGATCACGGTTAGTTACATTTTGCCTTCGATATGCGGGGGAAGGACGGACGTTGAATTGGCTGAACGAAAAAAAGTGCGTAATATATGATGCTTTAATTATGTGTTGTGGAGTTTATGACACCTCGTTTTAATCGCTTTAACAAGTCTGGCTGCAATTAGAACGGAGAAGTGCTGGACCTAATGGAGGCAACTTGTAATGGTTCTGGTCTAGCTGACGTAACAGCTTTGAAGACAGTTTTTTGCATCGCACGTCGTAAGACTGTTGAAAAAAAAGTAGTGAAGTTTTCTGAGCAGAAGCGATTGTTATGTTTCCCAACCTGCGTAGGTGGATTTTGAAAATTAGGGAAAAGTTTTTACAAAAGAAAATCCTCAAATTCCATCAATTCAGGTGGTAAGTAAGAAATACTTATGGTGTCGACCGCTCTAATGATGATTATGATTGAATTCCCAACATCCAAGTTTTTCACTACAACAATGTGCTTAATAGTGCAATTGGGAGACATGATCAATATTCCCTAGAAGTGAGATAGATACAAGTTCGGTGTCTTCATTTATCAGATGTTGTTTGTAATTGAAATTGAGACATACTCCTCCACCATCGAACATTGTTTATCAACAGTTTTGAACCGTTTAGGAACTATAGGATGTGGCCACCGGATATAATGTAAAAGGTTATAAAACTTTATTGATTGCCACACAAATACTGGAAAACCTTACATACATACAAGTTACCAAGTTAACCGAGCGACATGGTCCGTTTTTCGCTTCGAAGATTTTATGAAGCCAAGAAACTGCAATTCGGCCACTGCCCTTGTAAAGCGTGCTTGAATCTTTGGATCAACCTGTTGGTCCTGATCATCATCGGGTTCACCGCACTCGTCTACCACCGTACGGAATGCCTTCAGCCAGTCGAACAGATTGATCATCCGGCCGCTTTCCAAGTGCAGCTTGTAGGCCACCGAAAGGTCCGGCAGGGTTGGAACCAAACTGCAATGCTCACCTAATTCGCAACATTCGCACTGCAGATAGTACTGTGGAATGTTCAGGGCTGTGTGAACCGCAGCACGTGGAACGCCGACCATGTGTCGCCGAATCGTGGCCGATTCTCCGTACACAAACAGCTCGATCAACGGGATGTTCCGATTGAATGGCCGCAGGTGCTTCCGGAAAACGTCGTTGGTCAGGTAGGACATCAAATTACCCACTGATCGCGCAAATGGAGATTCCACCTTCGGTTGGCGAGCAGCGTTCAGAAGCTTCTGCTGCAACTCTTGGCGACTCATCTTGGGCGATGCGATGAAGTTTCCGACGGGTGCTTCCGCTGGAACTATCGCGACACGCTCCATGCCAGCAGAGGCAATTTCATTCGATAACCGTTGCAAATCCTGAACGATCTTTTCTAGCGTTCCCACTTCGAATATCGTTATACCACGATCGGATGCCTCGTCGCGTCCGCGGACATACCTTATACCTATTTCCATCATTCTTGTCGTTTTGGTAAGAATTTCCTCTTCGGACATGAGCGAAACCATTTGCAGGCACTGTCGGAATTCATCCGTTTGAGTGACATCCGTCGAGATACAGTGTGAATAGAGCTCTCTCAGCTGCTTTCCCAGCGGAACTTTAGGTAAATCTTGTACCAATGCCAGCAACATATCCAGCGTGCAATGAAAATTAAACCAGAAGTTGTGCACATCGAGCACGATCGATGGCAACATCCGCCGGAGGTAGTCATCATTGGTGAGGAAATCTATGACTTCCTGGGGATTGTCCAACGATTCGATAAGAGGCTGAAATGAAGGCAGTTGCCTGATGGTCTCCATATCGGCTGCACTGAGTTGATCCACGATTTCCTCCAGTTCTTCGCGATCATTAGTCGAACTACATTGGGCGTAGATTGAACACCGACCGAAGTGCTCCATAAGGGCGTACTTGAATCCCTCCACAAATCCTTTCGCTGAGAAATCGTAAAACAAGAATATGTCCGTCAACAGTTTGAACATGTTACCGGACAAATGAAACGGACAGTATGGCGTCAGGAAGACATTTTCCAACACTTTGTTCAGATTGGCCACGGACGGTTCCGACTGGAATATGCTGAGCTTGATCTTGCTGGTCACGTGGTACGGTAGTACACTGTGAATCGTGGCCACCGAGGTGGCTACACCGAATATTAGGACAAACGGTAGTTCTGCGGCATAGGAATTCATCACCAGTAGCAAGTCCTGCAGCACATCCGGACTGAACACCTCGAAATCCGGCACAATTACCGTCAAATTCGGCTTCTGATCCGACTGTCCATGTTTCTGCAGGTACCACGCTCGCAGCACACCCAAATTCAGCTGATTCTTCCTCAGTCTACGACTGTCCCCGTCCTGCTGTTCCTCTTCCACAAACCCAGACACCAGTGTCTCCACGACAGTCCCGAGACTGGAGCTGCACCACCAGAGACATCGTATTGTTCCGGATGTTTCCGGCCAACGTTTCAAACTGGGCCATGTGGTCGATTTGATTGATCCCGGTGAGCAGGGCCGCAGTCGGCAACACTCCATCGTATTCCAAGCTTCGATAGCATCCTTCAACGAACTTGAGCAAGTCGTCCAAAATTTTCCCATAGCTGCACGATTGTAGCTTGTCCAGCTGATCGCGAATCCTGGTCCACATTTTTCGATAGCTTCGGTACCATAGAGCATCGGTGGCCGTACGGTCCAGCAGGCTACGGCATTTCTGCGGTTGGCGATGGGTTATGGCTTTCGTTGCACCGTTTTTGAACACGAAGACTCCCTTTGAAACGGATATAGTAGAATCCATGTTTAATCATGATTATTATATTTAAACTGCAATACTACATATACTTTTACAAAAAATATTACTAAAGTTTATAATTTAATCTAGGATGCAGCTCAAACATAAACCAATCTCCGCAGGAACCTGCTACATACTGTATAGTGGGGTGCACATCAATAATTCATTTTTGCAGCCTCAATTATTGACTTCAGCGGTATGGTGTCTTGAAAGAATTTGTTCAAAATACTCAACTCTTTATTTTGGGATATTTACCTTTACCTAGTTCACCTAAAAGTACGATAGAAATTGTTTTTTTCAAAAATGTGATCGAGTATTGGTGTCTTCTGCAAAGTTGCAGAAAAATGTGTTGTTGAAAAGTTTTCCAAACAAACTATTACCTTATTTGCTCATTTTTAAGAGTTATGTGTTATTTTTTGTGGATGACCTCTTGAAATAGTTTTTTTTTCGTAAAAAAAATTTTTGGTATTTTTCATATGTTCTACAAAATTATTCTTTGTGATGAAATACACCTCATTCTGTTTTTTTTTTCTTATTAGAAGTACGTTCCAAGTAGAGCAGAGCCTGCATCTCAACTTAAAATCACAAAGAAAAAAATTCCTTGGGGAGTCCTTGAATCCCTGGAGTAATCACAGGAAAAATGTTGGGAAAATTCCTGGAGGGAACCTAGGATTCCTACAGATATTATTGCTGGAGTACTTCATGCAATTACAGCAACTAGCAATGACAGCATTTTATTTTTTTCTTATTCATTCTCCAAACAGAACACGAAAACGATCGGTATGAAGGACGGGGAAAGTCCCGGCTTCCATCCTTCTCTTTCTCGTGTTTAGAGCGAGTAAAAAAAGAAGCTGCCAACACAGCTGCCAATTACAGCTGAGATTCTTCCGAAAAAATCTGCTGTGATTCCTTCAGGAATTTCTACGAGGATAGCTACAAAAATGTCTTAGAATGTTCTTAGTGATTCCTGTTGGAAATCGTCTTAAGATTCCTTTAGGCATTCTCGTTGGCCCCCAGGAATGCTGTTGGGATTTATTTAGGAATTTCTGATAGACTCAATCAGGCAATTGCTGCTGGGGATCCTCTTGGACGATTCCGAAAAGTTGTTACAGAAGAAATACCAACTGAAAATGTTTGAGAAACCTCAACAAAAATTCCTTGAGAAATCTTAGTAGGAATATCTACTGAAACCCTAAAAGAAATTTCTAGAGGGTTTGGAGGAATCACAGGAAAAATATGGAAAGGTATCCTTACAGAAAACTCTGAAGCGATCACAGCAAGAATGTTTAGACTTAGAATTAATCCCATGAGGCACTTCTGGGGAGAATAAGAGAACGATTCCCTTAGGATTCACTGATATATGATGCCCTTTACTGGTATTTACCAGATTTTCTGGTATGTCATAAACATACAGAAAAACTTGTAGTTAGAAGGCACAGATTGTTGCTAATTGACAAATTGAGAGATGAATTTGTGAAAAAAAAATCACGTTCTGGTGGGATTCGAACCCACGACCCCGTATTCGCTAAACCGGTGCCTTCTAGATGGGGTTCTCTACAATTTTTTGCAGGGAGTGCTGAAGCAATACCCCCTGCTAGGATTCATCCAATAATTCTTATGGCTTTACCACTTTTCTGTGATTCATCCAGCAATTCCTGCTGTTATTTATTCATGTTTTTTTTACAAATATAGTTTTTATGTCACAAAAGTTCAGCTTATTAGACGCAGTGACTTAATTCCTCCAACAGGGAAGAGAAAAAATAGTATTCTTGCTGAAAAAAAATAGTAAATCCACTTGAGATTATTTTAGAAACTACTGCTGGAATTGGTGCAGGACTGCTACTGGGATTTCAAACATTTCTGGCAGAAATCCTCTATGATTTTTTTTTTCTGAGTTTTGCATAAAATACCTCCAGGACGCCCGAGCAGAGGGGAATATCAAATTAATAACTACAAAATTACAAAACCTGTTTTTATATCTCGTTTTGTTATTATTGTATTATCAAGGCATTACGTTTCCATAACATGTTTTGTTGGACCATCTTATTTTGTTATGACCAAGCTATTGGTATACACTATACAGCCATTAAATAACATTTCAATATTACATTTTGTTGCGGAACAAGTTTGATTATTATTGTATTATTGAGAGTGTACAAATACCTTATGCTATTGCTATCGAAACTAAAACAAGTTTTGAAATAAATCCTACGTCATTCAACAACGTTTTTTTTATCTGTATTAACGAGATTTTTAGCCCTAGGCTAGTTCATCTCGGGACCCACACTTTACTTCCCTTCCGAAGGAAGAACTCACATTTTGCGAGTTTGTCGGGAGTGGGATTCGATCCCAGGTCCTCGGCATGATAGATTCAACAACGTTATTTACAGTATTTCGCGAGTTATGCTTACGGTATCACATTTGATAAGAGGTGTGGTAAATTCCGTGACATGGAGGTGCTGTAAGGTGTACAAAACCAAGTCCCTGCTGGGCGCCGCGAGGTTTGAAATTGACTGTGTTGTAGCTGAAAAGTTCCCAAAATATCAGCCCCTGCCCAAGTGGCGCAGCACCCTACATACATAAAAACGAGAACATAGCAGACGATATTGAAGATGGGGTTTGAAAGGGACGTTCCAGACTCCGCCTTTGACATGAGAATTTCAATGATTAAAATGTCAAACTCAATAAGTAAACTTATTTGAACGAAGCTAATACAGACAGCTGAATCCAAAATTGTAGATGGTTTTGAATTAGATTTTTCAGAAATATTTTATATTTTCACATGTTTTCCCTGTCGTTCCAGAGGATGAAGTCGAATCTACCAATTTGTGGTAAAACATTACATGAATAGTTGAAAATACGCCTATGAGGGAAGAGAGAAACTGAAGTTCGCAATGATTGTTCCGCCATTCTCACATGCTGGTCTAAATATGTATAGCATTCTCAGCTAACACGAAGTCATATATGATGTAGAAAAGGATACTAATGTGGAGGCCATATGCGTACATGCTTTCATTTAACCACGGGTAAAGTGTACGCATATCGCCTCCACTTTAGCATTCAACAGCATGTGCGATTGTTTGATATCATAACTAATTTTGCTTTCGGGATGTTATCAATAACTCTTTAATATCAAAATTTGTTATTGAAATATTTCCCAAATTCACTGTTATTAAGTTGTTATTGACACTAACAAAACATGTTATTAAATTGATTTTCCAGGAACAAATTTTTGTTATGTGACTTGTTATTTTGCCGCTTATGACAGACAAGTTTATAACTCAATATGTTATGTTAATAACATAAAAATAACTAATTCCATTATGTAGTTATTTTGCCAAAATAACGCTCTTTGTTATGCTGTTGTTATTCTCTTCTGCTCGGGCGCTGTTCCTGCTGAACATATTTAAAAAAATCGAGAAGAATTCCGAAAAATTAAAGTAGGAATTTCAGCAATAGTTTTTAGATTTCGAAAGAAGGAATCCGTGAAAAATCTCTAAAAGAATCATAGCAGGAAACTTTGAACTTTAAACTGGAGAACTTTAAAAGGACCAGGAATCCCAGGAGGAAGTCCTGGAAAAATCCTTGACTAAATTTTCGTAGCAATTTCAAGAGTCATTTGCTGAAAAAATGTGTTGAAAAAATATCTTGAAATATCTCCAGGAAAACCTAATGGGATTCTGCTAGAAATTTCTGCTGGATTTTCTCTATAAAGCCTGTATCCGCAATAATCGGGACACAGAAATACAGCTGTGACTCTGCTATAGATACATTAAAATTGCTCAAATTTGGCCCAATAACATCTTCAGATGTGTTCATTTCACCTACAAATTTTCATGTGAATCGGTGTAGTACTTTTTTATGTAAAAATGAAAGAGTGGAATGTGCGCCATTGAATTTTGTACAGCCCCTAGATTTGCTTGTCAGCGCTGTAACTTTTGAATTTGCCAAAGGAAATGGTTGAAATTTTAAACACAAACCTCTCAATCTACATTTTTTGCATAGGCAAATAGGCAAAATTTCAAAAAGGTCAATGCATTATCAAAAAAATTATAGTCGAAACACGTATTGGGAATGAACGTGATCTTAGCCCCTCAGACAGCTAAAAGTCAGCACCCTTTATTGTTTCGATTGTACTATTGAAAATACTATGCCAATAATCATTAAATTTTGCAGACAGAATATACACATAATCAACTACCTTCTGTGGAAATTTCATGAAAATTGGCACAGAAATTCAAAAGTTATGAATAGGCAAACATCGCACATGAAAAACACGTAAAATTTTTGCACTAACCCCTAACCAGTAGCTTTCAAACCAATTGATCAAAGTTGATGAAATTATGCAAGAATGTGCCTCTATGAGTATCATAAACGCTAACGAAATTTCATAATTATCATTACAGAACTTTGAACTGTAGCGTAAAAGAACCATCTATTATGTTAAGTGTTGAGCTAGCGTAAGTTAAAAAACACTATAATAAAGAAAAAAAAATCTATTATGCAAATATAAACATTGGTCATGATTGTACAAAGTGGTGCTTAACACCACGTCTGTTTGTTTTTCATGCACATTTAAAAGTAATGCATCGATTTTTATGAAATTTGGCACAAATAATAAACATACACTAAAGAGTTCTCAGTCAATTATTTGGCCAATTTTACCGATCCATTACAGAGCTACAGCCGAACTTCTGTGTTCCGATTATTGCGGACACGGGCTTCAGATTTCACCAAGGATTCTTCTGTAAATTGCTCCGCTGATTCTTTTAGGGGTTTCTTCAAGGATTTCTCTAGGAATTCCTAGAGACGAACCAGCCAAGGGCTGAAAGTCTCTATAATAAAGATAAATCAATCAATCAATTCCTCTCGGAATACCTCTAGAAATTCATGCTGGGATTCTTTCATAAACTAATCTCATGATTTCTCCAAGGATTTTTACTGAGATTACTCAAGCATTTCCAGATGGTATTTCTGCAGTTATTTTTATAGGAGTCCTCCACGATTTCCTGGAGGATTTGCAACATGAATTTTTTGAAGAATCCCAGAAATACAACTTGTTTGATTCCTACCATGATTTCCAAGAGAAATCCAGCGGCAATCTAAAAGAAATTTCAAATGACATTCTCATAGAAATCTAAAGAGGATTCCCAGTAAGAATACGAAGAGAAATTCATTGACGATCTTTAAAGAAATTCAGAAAGATACTCTAAAAATTATCAGGGTGAAAAATTCTCAGGGTGCTGGAATTTTTTAAAAATGTCTGAAAAAATTACAGAAGGAACTTCCCTAGAGGAATACCTGAAGGCACTCTTGGAGAAATCCGCGGAGAAATATCAAGGAGGACTCTTAGAGGAATCCATGCAGAAATCTTTGGATTTTTTTCGCTCTCTTCCATGAATGCCTGATGGGAAATTCTTTATGAGATTACTCCAGAGGTTTTCTCAAGTATTCCTATACAAATCCGTTCTGTGATTTCTCCAGGGATTCCCGTGGAATCCCAGCAAGTCCTCCTGGCAAATTCCACCAGAAATTCATGAATGAATATCAGCAGCATTCCTGTAACAATTCTCTGCAAGAATTCCTAAAGAATTATCAAGTGAATTACCAGCTAGAATTTTTGGATAAGTTTTAAAAAAATATCTGGAAGAATACTTGTACCAGGAGATTTTGAAGAAATATATTTTTATAAATTCATTTAAAATGTTAACTACTTAGGCCACCAAAGAACCGCAACTCACAGATGGTAAACCACTGGTTGAGGTCATTTTATTCTTAGAGTAAATCGTTTAATTACGCTTATAATGCACTGCACATATTCAGCTCACATCAGTCGCTAAAGGAACTCCAACCGTTGTCGCCAAGCAGCAGCATCTCATTCTGTGACCATGTCCGCCCCCTGCCTGGACAAAGCCCCCGAAACGTACGATGATCGCCTGGCTGAAATGGAAGCGCAGTTCGAACAGCACGCGAAGACCTACCTCCGCGAGGAACCGGAACTACGGCAGCAGATGTTGGACCAGCTTCGGGACTGGATTGCCAAGCATCCTCACATCCGGAAAGTTCGTACCGATGCCCTGTTCCTGGTGAAGTTCCTTCGCGCGAAAAAGTACAACTTTATCAACGCATCCAAACTGTTGGAACGCTATCTGGCTACCAAAGTGCTGCATCGGGATTGGTTTGGGCGGTTGGACATTGAGGATCCGGAGCTGAGTGCCTTGGTGGACACGGGGTATCTGTTTCCGCTGCCGGAACGGGACAGCAAGGGTCGTACGTTGCTGTTCAGCGTGGCGTCCGGAATAGATCCAACCAGGTTCAGTGGTCGACATGCGTGTCGTCTGCACATGATGACGGCGGAACTGTGCGCGGAAACGAATGAATTTCTCTGTGGAGGATTTATTCTGGTGTATGACTTTTCCAATATTACGCTGGCTCATCTGAATGTGGTTTCGTTCAACGACATTCGTTTGCTCTCCAAGGCAGCAAACAATTCACTAGCGGTGAGAGCTCAAGAGGTGCACTTTGTAAATACTCCGAGCGCAGGTTTGACGATTGCAAACTTCGCTCTACAGTTGGCCAATGAGAAGCTTCGAAGTAGGATTTTCGTAAGTATTATCTGAATATTGAACTGCCACTGTTCCATAACATTCCAATATTTTCCAGTGTCACAAAAACTGGGATGAGTTGTACAAGAAGGTAGACAAGAACCTTCTACCGAAGGAGTATGGCGGAACGATTCCCCAGCAGGAACTGATTGACTCCTTCAAAGGGCGCTGCAAAGAGATGCGCCCACTACTGATGGCGTACGACGAAATGGATATGGAGATAGCAAAAGATTCCGAGTACGCGAACTGTGGAATCGAGGACGAACTGGAGTCTGGAGCGATTGGCACGTTCCGAAAATTGCAGGTTGATTGAGTTGTGATGGATTGGATTAGTAAAAAGAATTTTGAAAATCAATATCGTGTTCTTGGTTATCTAATTTATGAGAACATGAGTACGGCATAAACTGATCATTATGGAAGCCATTTAGTATTTATTAGCTACCCCCAGAATGTCCGCCTTCCCACAACCCCCTAGAAACATTTCATGTTTTTTTTTGGTCGGATTATGTATAATGTATACTTTAAACTTTAGGGTAAACAGGTATAATATGCCCCCCCTAAGCAGAAATGGCAATATATCTAAAATTGGCACCTTATCCCATCTATTGTCCACTGCAAATCGTTGTTTCTAAAGTCAGTGAAGTGTTCCATGAGAACTTTACCTCTAGAGGGGCGGCTATGGAAGCTTTGAAACGTTTTCCGAAAACGTTCCAAAATTTACCTCATCAAAACAAACGGGGCAATACGCCCCATCAAAAGAAAAATGTCCAGCCCCGTGATAAAACTGTACCAGGGGATAATTCTACCACATGCTTATCCTAGGAGGGCCTTTTAACAAGTGTTTAACTGCATAAAAGTTGCAAAATAACATAAGCGAACAGAACTGACTTCGTTTACAATGAAGCCAGCTTGCAAGAGGTAAAATATTACGCCAAAAGCCTCGATTTCAAACTTTTTGATATTTTTATTGCTTTTCTATACCAATCAACTAACGGATCAGCTTGATGGCAATTAATTATCGATCTCGCATGCAAAAAGCGCTTGAATCGCTAGAAAATGAAGGGGGGCGTTTTGCCCCGGTGGGGCGTATTATACCCTTTTACCCTAAATACAATTATCTTGGAATCATATTTTTATAAATACGTCGATGAAGTGACTACAATTGCGTTAACAGTTCTCAACCAGAGTTGATGTACACGTGCTGTAGTCCCATGTACGGGAGCCACATGGCAAGCGAGCTCCCAGGAGCTCTGTACATTTTGAGAATGAAAGTTGTGTGCCTCATTTTTCTCAAGATGTGTCTCATGAGCTTCGGTCTCATGCGCTGATTAAATTAGAAAATTTCACGACAAAAACTTCCTAAACGAACGAGAATTGATACCTTAACCTTTGCATTGAGAGTCCCTAGTCGTATCGTATAGACCAACAAGACACTTGATTTGTGTACGGAAAAAAGTTGTTGAGGTTCTTCGTTACCTAGAAGTTGTTTTTCACCTTAGATACCAACAGCTCACGCAGCGCATGAAACGAGCTCCCCGGGAGCTAGGCGCTAAGCTCGCACCCACCAGATTTTCGTGAGCCTCCTAGCAGCGCAGCACACTGCGATTTTGAAGAGCTGGGAGACAATTTGGTAGGAGGCTCGCTGTCACATTTATGTACACATGAGCAATGGGAAACTCTGTAATCTCAACCGACTTCAACCATATTATTTTTCTGAGTGCTCACTATTCATGTGTCTTGAACGAATAACATTTAAAAAAAAACATATTAATGATATGATTTTTTTCATTCATTTTTTCAGATTAAAGTGATTTTTTAGATTGAAATAATCGCTCCCGTTTGCAAAATAAAACATTTTTTGATATACTCAAGATATATTGATTGCACAGAACAACTTTTTTTTGTCTCAAAAGCAAATTTATGTGTTTCCGACGGATTTTGGGCTGCTGAATTCGAATCCGGGCTCACATTTGCTCCAGTACGTTACAATTTTGATCTATACCTTAAATTATAGGGCAAAATATGCGATTTTGGGCAAGCCATTAAGCATGAATATATTTTTTTTAAAGAAATCAAAGAGTAAATTAGACAATTAACAACTAAATTAACGATTCACGCCAAATATTTCGTTTTACAAAATCACGACGAAAAAAATCTACACGCTTATGGTAAGTTTCCAGTTCCCAAGTAGAGCGCTCAAGTAAAATTCCTCCTTTTTCCGTAAGTAATTTTGACATTTGTTTAACCGACAGCATTTTTATGAAACGATGCTGTAAGAAGGATGTGAAGAAAAGGGCACTGCATACGGCGGTTAAATTGTTCGTTGTTCGTGTGGCGTTTCGTGACCTTGTTGTTTACGATTTTGACTTAGAGAAATTTTGTTCGTTTCCTCAGGAAGTGTGATTGAAATTTAAATTTAATTTTTGCGCGC
This sequence comes from Aedes albopictus, assembly GCF_035046485.1. NCBI lineage: Eukaryota > Metazoa > Arthropoda > Insecta > Diptera > Culicidae > Aedes > Aedes albopictus. The sequence continues at coordinate 480,652,215 of NC_085137.1, read as the reverse complement.
GTATGGGGAAAATCCAGATAGTGAGATTTCAACGCCACGGTGTCAAAATCTCGATTTTTATCGAACTTTCATGTACCTCGGATTTTTCTTCGGAAATTGTTAGTATTTGGGCTATATATTCATAATCGGAAGACGAAAAAATATTTTATCGGTGAAAATTTTTCCATACATTTTTTATGGGACGTTTTTTGTTTAAAATCAGTATTTAATTAATTTTAGTATGGAAAATAGCCAAAAACTTAGATAAATCAAAATTTCCCCGATGGAATATTTTAAAACTTTCCAATTATAAAGTATAGCCAAAATGCTGAGTTTCTGTGAAGAAAGATCCGAGGTGCATGGAAGTTCGATAATAATCGAAATTTTGACACCGTGCAACGGAGTTCCAAGGGAAATGCTAATGAGAGACGCTGGGATTCTGAGGGAACTTTTAATGGGTGTGTGAAGAAATTGCCTAAGTTAAAATTCACAAATAAAAAGAAATTAAAAAAAAAAAACTTTTAATGTTATTACAGCGAGAACTATGGTTGGATACTAATTATAAATTCTGCAATATTGGAGTTCGGACTACGGTGGGAGGAATTCGGCTGGGACTCTGACGGTTACCTTGTGGAGATTTAGATGAAATACGAGGTAGGACAAAGCTTCACGGGGAATTTAATGAAGATCCACGAAAGATTCTTTGTGATGAATCTTTTGGCATTCCGTACGAAGGTTTTTTTGGGGTTTCATAGAAAGTCCTCTTGAATTTCTTCCAGATGTGCCACCGAAAAATCCACCTGAAGTTCGCAGGGGATTCTTATAAAATGTCTCTGAGATTTTCATTGGAAGTTCTACAAAAAATCCCTCCGTGAGTTCCTTCTAATTCAGGATTTATTTATTTTGTTTTTTTTTTTATTTTGGGATCTTCTAGGAGTTCCTTCAGGGTTTTCTCCAGAGGTGTTTTCTAAGATTCTACCAGGAGTTTTTTCGAACTATTCTACAATAATTTCATCCGGGATTTCTTAAGTATTTTTTATCCGGGGTTCACTCAGATATTTATTCGGAGATTGCCGCAGGAATTCCTTCCGGGATCATTTCAGGAATTCCTTCTAGGATTTCTATAGGAATTTATTCTTAGATTCGTCCTGGAGTTCTTTCAGCGATTTTTCCAGGATTTCTTTCTAAGATACAACTTTTTGAGATTCATCTAGGTTTTCTCTGGACGTTTCTCATGTGAATCCTCAAAGAATTCCTTTTGTAATTCCTCTAGCTTCTTCCGGGATTCCTCCAGGAACTCCTTCTAGGTTTCCTCTAGGAGTAAATTTATGGGTTCCTCTCATAGTTTCTTCTGGTATTTTCCCAGGATTTTCTTCTAAGATTACACCAGGGGTGGCATCAGGGACCTCTCCAGAAATTTTACCCGGGGTATCTTCCGGGAATTTTCAAAAGTTCTTTCCGGAATTTCTTCAGAACTTCCAGACTCCTGGAAAATAAGTCAAGGTTCTTCCAGGAGTTCCTTCTAAGATTTGTCCAATAATTTATCCAGGATATCCTTCCGGGATTCCTCCAAGAAATTCTACTGGGATTCCTTGCAGATTACATAATTTGGAATTCATTCTGGAAGTTTCTTAAATTTTGCTCATGGAAATACTCCAGAAGTTTTTTTTTTATTCTTTATGGAAGTACTCCAAGACTTGCTCTTGAGTTCCTTATAAAATTCCTCCAACAGCTTCTTAAGGAATATCTCCAGCAGTTTTGCAGGGAACATCTACACGAGCGATTTCAGATATTCTTTCAATAGTTTCTTCCCAGATAAAAATTTGAAGACATTCCAAAAGGTTCTGGAGAAATCATAAAAAAAAACTCGTAAAAGAATCCCTGAAAGAACTTCTAGAATAATTTCATATGAATCTTCTGGAGGAATCTCGGAAGGAATTTCTAGAGAATTTCATGAAGGAACCTCTGAAGGAATCCCGTATGGAGTTACAGGAGTAATCCTGGAGAGAACTCCTGGAAGTTCTGAACAAATCCTAAACAAATTGCTGGAATAATATCTGAGGGAACTCCCTTAGGAATCCCAGAAAGAACTCCTGGAGCAATCCTGAATTAATTTCGAGAGAGATCTAGGATGGAATTTGTGGAGGAATCCCAAGCAGAAATTCTGAGGGAATCCCAGAGCAATTCTCGTAGGGATCTCGGAACGAATTATTGGAATTCAGAAAGATTTCATAATAAAATATGTTACGTTTGTAAATTAGTTGTGACGTATGTAAAGTAGTTTTAAGAATTTTCCATGAATTGGAGAATGCAATTCATAGAAAATTCTTCGATTGTTGCATGGAGTGTGTTACGTTTGTAAATAGTTGTGAACATTTTGTCAGTTAATTTTCTGTTTTGTACTGTGATTTGTTCATTTGCCCCTAAATTTTAATGGGCATTTGTAGCGCTCCAAACATTTCAGGAGCGAACCAGCACAAAACACGCAAGCCGTCCCCTAACACGGACATCAAATTGTAGACGGTCTTGTGTTGTTGCCCAAATCAAGATGCCCCTTTAGGATTAGAAATTCCTAGACCAAAACAAGCTATGAATGCAGCAACAGATGCTGCGAACTAAAAGGCGAACTGCCATACAAAATACATTTCTAGGGTGACTGATGGACCAAGAACAATAATGAAACCTCGTCATCCTGGGATTGGACTTCGTTATCCATATGGATGACTGGGCACAAATTAATGTTGTGTGTTGCATGTTTGTGTTTTGTGCATTTGTAATGTTTCATTTTACTTTTCGTATCTAAGTTCCCAGACGTGGGGCCCGATATGAAAAATAAAATGAGCATTCGTAAGGTTCCAATTTATTCGTTACAAATGGTAAATGACTAATTTTCTTACCAGGAATAGTGTATTACGTAAAGCTAATACTATACAAATTTCATCAAAATCGGTTGAATATTGGTGGAGATACCGTTGAAACAAGAATTTTTCCGTTTGAGAAGTTTCTTCACCGTTATAGCTCTAGATTCAAAAATACGAAACCGATTTCAATTAACATTCACACAGTTATAACTTGAAAAGTTTTTAAGCAATTTGGCTAAGAACAGTTTTTATGGTTTTACAGTTTCAAATGCTAATAAAAATCGGAACAGTTATGACAGTTGTACAAACAAAATAGTACGCACGGAATAAAATGGTTAAAATGCACCTAAAATATGCCTTGAAGCGATTTAAGTTTTGAATACTAGAAAAACGTATTGAACCGATATTAAGATTTTTTTTACCAGTTTATTGATACTTTGAACTTCGAGTCAAATTTTCAGACGTCTTGACGAGTTACATCAAAATTATAGCCTTTACAATTTTTAAAATGGATGAAAAAATTGCGCTAATACCAAACTGAATTTGTTGTCATTGCTATGGTATCAGCTACACATTATATATTATTCCTGATCAAAAAAATATTTGATTTTCGCAATCAAAAGCTATACATTATTTTCTGTGTCCAAATTTCATCGAATACAGTCTTTACTTCTCATGGTTCTAGTACACCATAGAACATTTTATTCAACAAACGAAATGAAATGATTATGATGCAACAGTTTTAGAATCATTGTCTCCTCATCAGCTAAACTCAAATGCTATTTACTTTTTTCAATAGTCGAACTTTTTATAAACAATTCAGTTTTGGGATGTCTTTATAAATTTTTAAACTACGTAACGGCAAATTATTTAACCTCAAGAAAATCAATCTCGTGTTCAGATGCAGCCATGCTGAGGGACGACGGAGCACACATTATAGAGCGACACGGCTAAATACTAATGCACACTGTGAACGCGCAGGCGCGAAAGAAGAAACACAAAGAGAGAGAAATGTCCCTTTTACTCACGGAATAATACATCGACATATTATTCCGTACGGAAAATCAACAACATGACTGACAGCATCGCATGACAGTGCCATCTGTTGGCAAATCTTTCTGGCTGTAAATTACTTATCAACTGCGAACGCCTAAGTAATTTTGATTGCAAAAGTTTTACGTGAGCATTACTTGTCCTATCCTTTTACACAGTACTTATCAGGTGGAAACCAGCCATTAAGGATATATTTTATTATCATTACATAGTTACAAAATTCATGTAAAATTTGCCAAACAATGCAAGTTATTTGAATTGCCTATACTAAATCCCATTCAAATTTCAATCACATTACAGAGCACGCCCTCCAGTCACATCAAAATTTTGCGCAGCAATTTTAGACGTAAAAGAGGATTGAAAAAACGTTGTTCGGGGCTGATGCGATTAAATTATAATTTTCCCATACAACGTTGACGTATATTTACACCTCAGGGATCTAAAATGGATCGTTTTAGTTATTGTTAGGTTTCTGGTTTCCTTACACATATCTATTACTTGCATTAATTTTGTTCACTTAAGTTATTCCGGCGAAGCACTCAACGCTACTTCTGCACGCCACCGGTGGCCTCCTATGTAGTCTGAGCCTATTTTATTGGTAACCGTTCACCAGGTTATCAAAATGTCACGGATTGATGTGTCCCATGGATGGCTTTGGTTTACTTTATATTTGACCACTTTCGACGGAACACCCGAGAACGATTTTGGGACACTACCGGTACTTTTGAATGTGGGCTGGGCCTAGTTCATGCTAACTGTTCATCAGGTTACTTAAAACGCCGCGATTTGATGTGTCGCATGTATGGGTTTAATTCACTTTTACATTTGACCACTTCCGGCGGGACACCCAGAACTAGTAGCACTGCTGGTAGTAACTGCCTATTTTCTTATTATCCGTGCATCAGGTTACTGACAAAAAGCGATTTGATGTACTGCAAGCATGAGTTGGGAACATCTTTTATTCCAGCGGGACACCCGCAACCGGTTGTTGAACACAGCCGGTGGTCTCTAACGTAATCTGAGGCTATTTTCTTGAACACCGTGTATTAGGCTATCGAAATTGCCACGATTTGAAGTGTCTCATGTATGGGTTTGGTTCCCTTCAACATTTGACCACTTCCAGAGGGACACCCGGATCTGATTCCGGGATGCTACAAATTTACGCCGAATTGCTTGAAGCGCCATCTTCGATTTTACCTCTTGACCAACACCATAAAGCGCTCGTTCTTCGTCTATCCAATTCCTGCGAATTGGAGAATCCTGGTGCTGTTTTGGAAGATTATGATTTTGACTTCAATCGATGTGACTTCAGCGCCGTTGCCGATGAGTTACGCTTGGTAGACTGGGACGAATTATTTTGTGATGCCGAAGTAAACGAAGCAGTTGCAACCTTCTACGAAGTGATCTTTCGCATCATAAACAGGCACACACCGCTTCGGAGACGCCGACACCATCGCTCAAATAATCAACCATGGTGGAATGCTGAGGTCCGACACCGACGAAACGTACTTCGTAAAGCACGCCGTCGCTACCTGCGCCGCCGAACCCCCGACAATAGAATCCTTCTTCGCAGACTTGAGGCGGAGTACGACGATTGCGTTTCTTCCACATTCCGTGAGTACATTCTCCGAATCGAAGACGAGGTTAAGGCGAATCCCTCTTCGTTTTGGCATTATTTCAAAACTAGAAAAGATGCACAGGCTATACCGTCCGAAATGTCACTTGGTGACAAAACATCTCATAGTGTCGAGGATTCCGCTGAACTTTTTGCTGATTTCTTCAAATCAGTATATAGTCCGGGCTCCCCCGCAGATTCTGTCGAAGTTTTGAATTCCCTGCCGTCGTACAACATTAATTTCCCGCGCCCTACATTTACCGTAGCAGATGTAACCTTGGCACTTAAAGATGTAGATCCTTCCAAAGGTCCTGGATCGGATAAGCTTCCCCCCGTTTTTATCAACCGCTGTGCAGACGTCCTTGCTCAACCTGTTTGCCGATTGTTTAATCTGTCGCTGTCGGAAGCCGTGTTTCCAGATTTGTGGAAGGAGTCCGCCGTTACGCCAATTCACAAAGCAGGCAATATCCACAATGTTGAAAACTACCGGCCAATTTCGATTCTTTGCTGCCTTGCTAAGACACTAGAACTATTGGTTCATGAAAAACTTTACCTCGCGGCCATGCCCATAATCTCGCAATACCAGCATGGTTTCGTGAAACACCGCTCCACTACAACCAACCTGATGGCGTACACTAGTTTACTTAACTCTAGCTTGGAAAAGCGCTTGCAAGTAGATAGTGTGTATGTGGACTTTTCCAAAGCGTTCGATAAAGTCCCGCATGACCTAACTCTAAGGAAGCTCGATAGATTAGGATTTCCTGATTGGCTTATAACCTGGTTACGTTCCTACCTACGTGATAGATCTGCATATGTTAAACTGAAATCCGTAGCGTCATCTCGTTTTCCGACACCTTCAGGCGTCCCCCAAGGAAGCCATCTAGGACCACTGATATTCGTGTTATTCGTTAATGATCTGAGCTACCGAATAAACTCACACCACCTCATGTACGCCGACGATCTTAAGATATACCGGATCATTAGCTCACTGGTAGATTGTGCAGCTTTGCAACAAGATGTCAACGCTGTGGCTGCTTGGTGTGCTTCAAACGGAATGGAACTGAACGCGATCAAGTGTAAGCTAATTAGTTTCAGCAAGTCGCAAACGCTGTTGACTTTTGATTACAGAGCAAATGGGATAGCGCTGGAACGAGTGAACTCCATCAAGGATCTTGGAGTAATTATGGACAGCAAGTTAAGCTTTAACAACCACGTGACCTCGACAACCGCCAAGGCTTTTGCTGTGCTTGGGTTCATCCGACGGAATGCGTCTGAGTTCCGTGATGCGTACGCCTTAAAAAGTGTTTACTGTTCACTCGTCCGAAGTATTCTCGAGTTCAAATCTGGGTTCAAATCTGGGCTCCGTATACGGAAACTCAAATCGGACGTATAGAAAGGGTCCAACGGTGCTTCGTTCGCTATGCTCTACGGAGACTGCCGTGGTCTGACCCACTGCAGCTGCCACCGTACAACGACCGATGTCAACTTATAAGACTGGAGCCATTGCGCAAGCGCCGCTTGTATCTACAAAGAATGTTTGCGTACGATGTGCTTAGCAACAGGATTGACTGCCCAGAGCTTCTTCAGCAAGCGCGTTTCTTTGTACCTGCACGCCGAACACGCCAGCGAACTTCATTCATGATTGCTCGGCATCATACAGTTTACGGCCAAAACAATCCGTTAGAGCGATGTTTCAATGCACTTAATGATGTTGATTGTTTTGACTTTAATATAAGTAGAACTCGTTTTAAGAACATTATTAGGAATAGTATATAATTAAGCATTAATTCAGTCTGTGCAGCCCAGCTGAAGACGGTGAAATAAATAAAAAAATAAATAAAAAAAAAAATAAAAATTTTCCCAAACATGTTGACCGTTCATCAGGTTATCTAAAAAGACACCCGAAAACGGTTTCAGAACACTACCGGTTGTCTCAAATATGGCCTGGAGCTATTTTTTGTCAATCTTTATCAGTTTATCTAAACAGCCGCGATTTGACGTGTTGCATGCATGGTTTTGGTTCACTTTTATATTTGGACACTTTCAGTGGGACACATGGAACCGATTCCGGAACACTACCGATTCAGAAATGGTCTAAGACTATTTTCCTGCTCACCGTTTATCAGGTTATAGAAAAAGCAGCGATTTGATGTGTCGCATGCATAGGTCTGGTCCGCTTTTATATTTAGCCATTTCCGGTGGGACACCCAAAACCGGTTCCGGAACACTACCGGTTCATAAATGGTCTGAGATTAATTTCCTGTTTTCCGGTCATCAAGTTATAGTAGAAGCGGCGATTTGATGTGTCGCATGCATGGGTTTGGTTCACTTTTATATTTAGTCACTTCCGGCAGGACACCCGGAACCGGTTCAGATACAGTCTGAGACTATCAGTTAAGGATAATCACCGTGGACCTATAATATTACTTGGTTCGATTGGCTTTTATCGGTGAATTGAGTTCAATTGAATTCAATTCACCGATAAAAGCCAATCGAACCAAGTTATATTATAATCTGAGACTATTTTTCAATTTACCGTTCATCAGATAATCGAAAATGCCGTGGTTCTGACCCCTTCCTGGGGTACCGGTCCGGAACACCTAATTGGCCATAACTCCGGAACGTCTTGACCGACCTGAACAATTTTCAATAGGAAACAATGGGACAAGATACTCCTTTGAATGAACCATCGGTCGTTGAATTCGGTTCATATTAACTATCTAAAAATGAACTGACCTTTTTGAACACTTACACAAAGACATCATCTCAACTCGTCGAGCTGAGTCGATTGGTACATAACACTTGACCCCTCCGGGGGCTCAATCAAAAACTAAAATACGTTCAAATATTTTCTAACAATAGGGCATGATCAGTGCAAAATAGTACTAACCAGACTTATAATAATAAGCTGGATTTTTGAATGGTTAGATGATAAATTTTTCGTTTCCGCAATGACATGGCGCAGACAGCATTGGTATTATCATCTCTCGCCTAATGTTATGCAGTTTGAGCAAAACATTTAATCACTCTTTTGTTGTATTCTCCATTTCTCACACCATCAACAACATAGTGACCCAAAATTTGCTCAAACAGCATAACATTATGCAAGGAATCACAATACCCACGCCATTTTCTTGAAAACACAGAGAAATACACCATGCAAAAATCCAGCTGATGCTGGGGCATTTGTTCTAATTCTAAATTATTTGGTTTATATGATATACATCATTCCTTGTCGAGCTACAGCGGGAGACAGTCGGTAGTTCCGTGCGTTCGCGATTCTCCTCGTTTTTATCCAGTCTGATATGGCTTTCTCGAGGTGAAAGTATTTCAAGAAAGTGCAGTGCATATCCCGAGCCACGCTTGGATGTTATGCTTCAAAAGCCATGTTCGGTATACATTGCTGAGCTAGCGGCTATATACTACACCTTAGAGTACATTCGCACTCTTCCATCTGAGCACTACTTCATTTTTACCGACAGTCTAAGCTCTCTGGAGGCTGTTCGGTCAATGAAACTGATGAAGCACTCAGCGTACTTCCTAAAAGGAATACGCCAAGTATTGAGTGCTTTGTCCAAACGCTCATACATAATCACCATAGTCCCTTCACATTGCTCAATTCCGGGTAATGAGAAAGTGGACTTTCTGGCTAACGTGGGCGCTAGCGAAGGCGATATTTACGAGCGTCAAATCGCCTTCGACGATTTTTTTGCATTGGCCCGTCAGGAGACCTTGATCAGCTGGCAACACAAATTGAGAGATGGAGAGATGGGTAGATGGTTGCACTCCATCATTCCACAGAAGTCGAAGAAGCCATGGTTCAAAGGGTTGGATTTAGGCCGCGAATCCATTCATGTGATGTGTCGGCTGAGTCCAACCACTGTTTGTTGAACGCACATACCTTCCGTATTTGGCGCTGTACTGTTAGACCATAATGTCCAATCAACGTTCTCCGGCAAGATAACCAAGTATCACGACCTAGCGGAGGAGTTGAAGCAGATGTGGCACTTGGAGGACGTCCGTATAGTTCCGGTTGTCCTCTCGGCAACCGGAGTTGTCCCTAAATCTCTCCTAAGGTCCCTAGACGAGCTGGAACTGAAGAAGGACCTGAACAGCATCCTGAAAGCGGTGATTCTTGGAACCTGTAGCATAGTTAGGCGGTTCCTGAATCACCACAACTGAAATCCGAAGCAGACCCATTAGGATAAGCATAACACCGGCTAATGAGATCCACAGAGCCTAATCCCCTTTGGCAATCCGATTGCCCGGGGTAGGTGAAATTTTCCAGCAATTTTTGCTGAGAAGTGCCAAAACTCTATAATAATAATAATAATAATAATAATAATAATAATAATAATAATAATAATAATAATAATAATAATAATAATAATAATAATAATAATAATAATAATAATAATAATAATAATAATAATAATAATAATAATAATAATAATAATAATAATAATAATAATAATAATAATAATAATAATAATAATAATAATAAATAGGTGGGAGCTCAGGTAAAATAACTCCTGGGCGTCCATGAAAAACCACCATTTGAGGAGTGGGAGCTCAAGGTAAAATATCTCCTGGGCGACCATGAAAAACCACCCTCGGCGAGCAGCGGCGCTTGAGCCAAGCTATTTAGCACTGTACTTGGAGTAAATGCAAATGCAGAACCCGTAGCTTCCGGGAATGAAAGCACACCCATATGGAGACACGAGCTAGACGAAATAGAAGAATGCGATCGCCCGAGGAGGGAGCCCCTACTGGAGCTGGTCCTGGAACGGGGGACAGAGCGAGCGGCCAGCGGCTGGAAGAGGAAGTGGTGCAAGAGCGGCCTTCCAGTCAACGGGCACAGCCCGTACCACGAACGCAGAGCAGAAACGGCAGCAATAGCAATCACCAAGGCCATGCTGCACCTGCCAATGTTGCTGTGGCTGATCGACGTCAGTCACTCACGTTAGCAGGCGGCCGACGGCAGCGGATCATGTGGACGAGGGAGATGAATATGTACGTGATTCGCTGCTATTTTGTCTGCACGAGGATGGAGACGGACATGTCCGGCAGATCAGGGATGCTGGAAATGTTCAACGAGAGATTCCCTCGCTTTGCGAACCAGCTTGACTTGAACAAGCTGTACACACGACAGCGAGCAATTATGTCTCATAATATGCTCACAGCTGCAGAAGTGGAGGGCATCAAGCTGGAAGCGCAGAGGGAATTGGGAGAGGAGAGGACAAGATCGAGCGATACGTCGAGAAGGAGTTCTGATGGGCTGGATGCATCGAACGCGAGTGAGAGTCGTGATACGACTGCACCCACTGCTCCAGGACCAACAGCGGATATGCAACGACAGCAACTACGAGACGAACTAACGCTCCACATGGCCACAGCAGTCACGCAGTTCCGTGGGACAAACCCCATGTCCCGGCACCGAATACCAAAGCTGCGGAATTCCTATCGGTTAACAAGTGCAGTAAGCATCCTAAACCAGGATATTTTGCCACAGTACTTGGAGGCCGTACAGCACCTTGAGGATCTGCAGTTTACGGTGTATTCAGCTGCGGTGGCTGTTGTCAAGACGCTGGGACTGCGGACGCGCCCGCAAGGCGACGGTGAAGGTCGCACACGCCCCAGCACACAGAAACCCGCGTGGATGCGACGTTTGGAGAACCGGATCGCCACATTGCGGACCAAGATTGGTCGATTAACACAGTACAAGCAGGGGAATCGATCAGCGAGGCTAGTTCGTTATGTTGCTGAAATTGTGAAGCCCGCAGAACTCCGAGATCTCACAGAAGTCAACATTACGGAGATCCTCGACACCCATGTACAGCGGTTGAGTGCTCTTGCGAAACGATTGCGGCGTTATGGAGAATGTTCGAAGCGGAAGGAACAAAACCGGATGTTCAACATTAACGAAAGAGAGTTCTACAACTGCATCCGAAACGACAAGCCTGACTATGGAGAAGGCCTTCCGGAGATTGGCGGAGTCACACAGTTCTGGGCCAATCTATGGGAGAACCCTGTCCAGCACAGCGACGATGGGATGTGGTTGGCAGAAGAAGAGCGACAGTGTAATGGAGTTGGAGACATGACCGCGGTCGTAGTAACCGCTCAGGATGTACGCGAGGCTACCCGGTATACCAGAAATTGGGCTGCACCAGGACCCGATTTCGTGCACAATTTTTGGTATAAAAAGCTCACGACGATCCACGGGCGGATGGCGGAATGCTTCAACATGGTGCTAGAAGACCCCACGTAGCTACCAGAGTTCATTACCAGGGGTATCACTTATCTTCTGCCGAAGGACCAAAACACAGCTGACCCAGCAAAGTACAGACCAATAACGTGTTTTTCGAGTCTGTACAAAGTGCTGTCGTCGGTGATAGCGAGGAGGATACAAACCCACTGCGATGCCAACAACGTGATGACCGAAGAACAAAAAGGGTGTCGCAAAAACACGCAAGGCTGCAAAGATCAGGTCATTATAGATGCAGTCATTGTGGGTCAAGCCACCGATAAGCAGAGGAACCTGAGCATGGCGTACATCGACTACAAGAAGGCGTACGACTCAGTGCCGCACTCGTACCTTCTTAAGGTGCTGCAGTTGTACAAGGTAGACGGGAACGTCATCAGGCTGATGCAACACGCGATGGGGATGTGGAGCACGTCCAATGAGAGTCTAATGAAGGTGTGGAAGAGATACTTCGTGTGCGTGAGATCCGTGTCTGGTGCAAAACATGTCACTACTACAAGCAAAGCGAGCTCCCATAAGAACGCGTGTCAAATAGTGATGTCATCTCTTCTTCTTCCTCACCTGTAATATACTCTCATTGGAGCACGTCCCTACAAATCACCGACGGAACAGCTGTGTTGCGGTCCAGAACTCTCAGCATCAGGAGGGGTATATTTCAAGGCGATACCTTCAGTCCGCTATGGTTCTGCCTTGCAATGAACCCCCTCAGCAGAGCACTCAACCAATGCAACTATGGCTACCAACTGAAAAGTGGGGGAAGGAGTACAAGAATAACCCACACCTTCTTTATGGACGACCTGAAGCTGTTTGCGGAATCAGTACAGAGGCTGCATCAACTGTTGCAGCTTGTGACGGTGTTCAGCAACGACATCCGGATGGAGTTTGGAATTGACAAATGTCGGTCAGTCCATCTTCGCCGGGGTCAAGTAGTGGACGCCAGCTGTTTCCGCGTCAACGAACAGGAGGAGATTCGGAATATGGTTGAAGGCGAAGTGTACAAGTACCTCGGCTTCCTGCAACTTAGAGGTATTCGCCACACAGCGATCAAGAAGGAACTGCAGGACAAGTTCTTGCATCGTGTCAACTGTGTTCTGAGGAGCTTTCTGTCAGCCGGCAACAAGGTGAAGGCGATCAACACGTTTGCTGTGCCCCTGTTGACCTACAGCTTTGGGGTGGTAAAGTGGACCAAGACTGACCTCGAGGCGTTAGAACGAGCAGTACGAGTGGCGTTCACCAAGCACCGCATGCGCCATCCAAAGTCGTCCATTGAGAGAGTCACCCTGCCACGCGCAGTAGGAGGAAGAGGCGTCACCGATATCCAGGCACTATGTGTCTCCCAGATCCAGCAGCTGCGGGCATATTTCGTAGAAAGCCAGAACCGTCACGAAATGTACCGCACTGTATGTGAAGCTGACCACGGTTACAGCGCCCTGCATCTGGCGCAGGAGGATTATCGGCTGAACTGCGACATCAAGACCGTTGACGAGATGATCGTAGCGTGGAAGCAGAAGGAGTTGCATGGGACGCACCCCCATCAACTGGAGCTCGAGCACATCGATAAGGCGGCGTCGAACGCGTGGCTGGTGCGGGGTGACCTCTTCTCGGAAACAGAAGGTTTCATGGTAGCCATCCAGGACCGGGTAATTGCGACGAAGAACTATCGGCGGTACATATTGCACGAAGACGTGGAAGACCGCTGCAGGAAGTGCAATTCAGTAGGAGAAACGATCGAGCATGTCGTTGCAGGCTGTTCAGTGTTAGCTGGATCAGCCTACCTCGATCGTCACAACGAAGTTGCCAAGATTGTGCACCAACAGCTTGCTTTAAAGCACAACTTGGTCGACAGCTTTGTACCCTACTACAAGTACCAGCCGGACCCGGTTCTGGAAAATAGTTGCATAAAGCTGTACTGGGATCGCGAGATCATTACGGACGTCCTCATTCGTGCCCGACATTCTGGTTTACGACAAAAGGATGAAGCGGGTAACCCTCATCGACATCGCTGTACCGTTAGACCATAATGTCCAATCAACGTTCTCCGGCAAGATTACCAAGTACCACGACCTAGCGGAGGAGTTGAAGCAGATGTGGCACTTGGAGGACGTCCGTATAGTTCCGGTTGTCCTCTCGGCAACCGGAGTTGTCCCTAAATCTCTCCTAAGGTCCCTAGACGAGCTGGAATTGAAGAAGGACCTGAACAGCATCCTGAAAGCGGTGATTCTTGGAACCTGTAGTACAGTTAGGCGGTTCCTGAATCACCACAACTGACATCCGAAGCAGACTCATTAGGATAAGCTTAACAAACCGGCTAATGAGATCCACAGAGCCTAATCCCCTTTGGCATTCCGATTGCCCGGGGTAGGTGAAAGTTTCCAGCAATTTTTGCTGAGAAGTGCCAAAACTCTATAATATTAAAAATAATAATAATAATATGTGTGGCTTCGTGGTCGTGCGGCTAGTGTCACCAAGCATTTAGTCGCATCGTGCTAGGAGCGCGGGTTCGATTCCCGCCGCAGCTGTCAGGAAAAGTTTTCGGCTGTGCCACTGGGCGTTGCATGCTAGTCCGTTGTCTAGTGTCGTGCTTCCTTCAAAGAGCGAAAAGCTCACTGGAAGTACTGAACGTGTCCGTGTCCTTTTAAGAATATTAATAATAATAATGATAATAATAATAATAATGTAACACTCCCGAACAGTTCAAAGCAGCAAAACCTCTGACACCACATTGCCATGTTATCTGGTGTTACTTACGATTGCAGATCATAAATATGCAACAATTTTTCCGCCATGATTCGTTGTAAATTACTGATGTTTGAAACAAGCTATCGACCTTCCAGGTACACCAAAAGCACACCCATGATGTTGTTATCTCACGCTTATACATATTGGTAGGTCTCATATAACATAAGTAATGGCTTAAAATCATCACATTTGACAAAGTCGATAACGGTAAAATTTATTCCTATATTGCCCATATAGACTCACCTGCGTCAACCGTCAAACAGTCAGCGAACGATGACCGTTCGTTGTAGGCAGCAATGTAGAGGCATTTCGTCAACCAATTTAGCAAGCGTGAAAAAAAATATGATGAAGGAATTTCACCTAATTTTAAGATGTGCAACAGACAGTGGAATGGGCTATGTAACACATAGTGGTGGGGTTATCAATGATGGTACAGCTTCGAAGGCCTTGAAGGGCTCGTTTGAGGTTAGTCGCCATGGCACGCTTCAAGTAATTTCAAGGTTCATGTTTCGGATCAGTAATTTTTATGTTCTTAGCTTAATCATAACAGTAGCTACTTTTGGTGACTGCATCGTATTCAGCGTTAAACGAAAGTGGGTGGGAAGTTTAGCGGAGTATTCAAACAACAAAAAATGACGACCTCTGAGTCTCTTGCAAAAATGAATTTAAAGTTAGCTAGATACACACTAATCAACCTCGAGCTTTCGGAAGGAACCAATTACACCACCGCCTATTCCGTGCGAGTTATCCTTCCACGCATCGATGGTGTCTTGTTTGACGTCAATTTCCATGCCATCTAAAGCCTGCAAGCGAGGGCGCATTTGGCGACAGATTTCTTTAAATTTCGCTATCATTTCCGAGGCAGGAACCGATCCGCCAAACTCTTTGGGCAGCAACGACTTATCCACCTGAGCGTGAAGGCTTGCGATAGATGGGTGACACTGCAAGTAAGCAAAGTAGATAGTTATTGTTTTGATGTGAACATGATTAAAAGGCTCTTCAGTGTTTTAAAAATCTTTCAATAGTTTCTAGTGGAAATTGTCAAGAAGCTCTTTCTGGAATTCCTTTAGGAGTTTCTGGAGAAACCTCTAGATTGAATTCCTGAATTATTTCCCGGAAGAGATTCTCGGGTAAATCCGTGACCTAATGCTTGAACAAATTTATTTAAATGTTACTTTAGGGAAATTCTAGAAGAAATCCATAAACACTCTTAGATTCATTATACCAGTAAGTTTGCTATTTGTTATGGATGAAAATCACAACTTTTTATCAAACTTCTGAAACTTACAAACACTCTGCTCCTGATTTTTTCGCTCATCAACTGCAGCACCATGTTGGCAAAGGTTCGCGTCACCTTCTGTGCGTTCACAAAGTGCAACTCCTGGAAGCGTCCCACCGAAGTGTTGTTCAGCAGCTCCACTAAGGTCCGCACATCCTGAAGGCTGATCTGTCCCAGCACAGACATGTCGATCTTCTCCATATCGTATATGCAAACAATCCCGGCACATTGTGCTTCGTTCGTATCAAAATACACTTCTCCCATAAAATGGTTCATTTTTATCGCACTGGCTATTGAGGACCTCTTCAAATCAAATCCACTTGAAAAACTGAAATACACTATTCGACCTTTTGCATCTAGCTTTGGCAACGAGAACAAATATCCTCCGTCAATAAGGGCACTTAGTTCTGGTTCATCAACGTCCAAATCACCAAACCAATTCTTGTGGATGACAAGAGCACGCAAATAATTTTCCAACATCTTCACGGTCCTCAGAAACGAATACTTATTGGTCCGGAGAAATCTCAACAGAAACGGTGCATCCGTTCTACATCGTTTAATAGCAGCATTCTTCGATATCCACTCGCGTAACTGCTGTATACTTTGCTTTCGAATATTCTCACTTTCACCAAGTTGTTCCGCAAGCAACTTGTATTCCGATCCAAGCTCGTTCACTTCATCGTCATACGTAACTGGCACTTTATCCAAACTGGGTACTTTGAAGTAGTATCCAACACCTTCCGCCATGCTTCTGGTCGGATTTGTTCCACTTAGCACGATCGTGCGTCAACTAAACTCGGACGGTTACTGGAACTGCAAATTTATGGAACTCACTGGGACCGCTGGGCGTTGATTCGAAACTGGTAAGACCATGATTGCTTTATGATCTTTTTGCCAATCAGATAGAAAATCAATTTTTATGGGGCGAAACTGGATATCAAAACAAAAAACTTCGACAGCGAGAATTGATTTTTTTTTATGTGTTTTAGTTCTTCAATGAATGATCACCAAAGCAAGACCAACAGTCATAACTTCCTTCAGGGTTGATTTATTTGCAGCTAATTGTGGAACCGGCTCCAAACTGATTTCGGACTGTTCGAATCCAACTCCACCCAGAATTACTTTGAGTGAAACGTATTCATTAATCAGGATTTAACAAGGTGAAGGTCACTGGAATAACTCATTAACTGCTATTTTAGGTGTAAGATAGAGCTAAGGGAATATCCAGTAAATCCTGTATCCCATTGGCGTAGCTAGGGGGGTTCCTGGGGTGCCTGGCAGGCCCTAGAATTTTTCCTTTACAGTCATCTAAAATTTAAAACTTCACACAATAATTCCAATATTTATTAATGGCACATTTGAACAAAACTTAAGCACACCCGGAATTACTTATATAACTGTTGTACGTTTTGGCGTTTTGGATATTGGTAAGAACAATCAACAGACTTCTCCATAGATTCCTCCAGAAATACCTCTATCTATTCATACAGTGATTTCTCTAGGTTTCCTTTATGGATTCCTCCCGATATTTCTTCAATAAACTTCCCTTAGGATACACCAGGCAGTCCTGATGGGGTTGTACATACTAGAAATTTCTGCAGAGATTGATCCAGCAAATTCTGCTAGGATTTCTTTGGAAATTCTTACTATGATTCTTCTCGGAATTCTTCTAGGGATTCCTCTAAAAATTTCTATTGGGATTTCTTCAGGAATTTCTGGTGGAATTATTCAAGCAATCTTCCTGGGATCCTTTCAGAAGATCCTCCGGTGATTCTTCCAGGAATTCTTTCAGAGATTTAATTCGGAGATTCTTCCAGAAATTTGTCATGAAATTCCTTCAGGCGCTTATATTGGCCTTCCTCCGGGAATTGTGGCTAGGATTCCTCAAGCAACTCCTGCTGCGATTCTTCCAGCAATGTCTCTCCTCCTCTAAAAACTCTCACTGTGGTACCTTCTGGGATTCTACTAGGAAAGTTCTTCCGAATATTCTTCCGGAAGATCTCCCTGAGATTTGTCTATAATAGTATATACTATATATAATCCCTTCATTGATTCTTCTATACATTTCTTCAAGGATATATCCAGGACTTTCTACAGAGGTTCTTCCAGAAATTCCACAGGGGATTTCCCCAAGAATTTCTATTGACCTACCTCCATGAATTTCAGCTAGAATTCTTCAAATAATTCCCATTAGGACTCCTTCAGAAATACTTCTAGGGATTTCTCCTGGCATACATACTTGCTGCAATACTTTCGGGAAATCTTCCTGAGATTCCTCCAGAAATTCCTCCTGCGATTCCATCAGGGATTCCTCCGAAATACTCCTACCTATTCTTTCAAGGAGAACTGTAGGTATTCCTCCAGGCATTTGTTAGAGGAACTTATCTTAAGATACCCCTGGCATTGCTTATTCTAGGATTTCTCTAGAAATTACTTCTATGATAGCTCACGGAATTCTAAGTATTCCTCGAGATATTCCAGCTGTGACTGCTCAAGCAATTCATGCGGTTCTTCCAGCTATTCTTCCTCCAGAAATTCTAACTGTGGTACTTCCGAAATTATGCTACGGATTCATTTAGAGCTTTCTCCTGACTTTTTTGCTGAGACCTTTCCTGGCAATCTTCCTGGAATTCTTGCTGAAATTCCTTTGGTTTCTTCACCAGGGATTTCTCCAAGGACTCATCCAGGAATTCCTCCAGAGATTTGATCCAAAGATTTCTCCAGAAAATCCTCATGGAATTCCTTTTTGGCCTTCTTCCAAGAATACCTCAAACAACTCCTCCTGTGATTCTTCCATCAATTCCTCCAGAAATTCTTCCTAATGATTCCTATACGAATTTATCCGAGCATTAGCTTTCAGAAAATCCTCCTGCGATTCCTTCAGGGCCTTCTCTATACATAGATTCTTCCAGAATACCTCTACCGGATCTTGCAGGGACTTCTCTAGGTATTCCAAGGATGTTTTTTCTTTGGATTCCCCCCGGCATTCCTGATGGGGTTTCTCTAGAAATTCCTGTACAGTTTTCTCCAGCAATTCCTTCTAGGATTTCAGCTGAGGTTTCTACAGTGATACATCCCAGAATCCTTCTAAAAATACCTCCTGAGATTTTTCCTGTGATTTCTTCAGAAACTCTCCGCTGATTCCTCCAGGATTTTTTATCCAAGATATTTTGTCCACGGATTCTCTCATAAATTTCTCATCGGATTCCAACAGGAACTCCTCTAGGCCTTCATCCAGGAATTTCAGCAGGATTTCTCAAACTATTCCTGCTGTGGTTCTTCCAGCAATTCCTCCTAGGACTCCTCCAGTCATTCTTACTGTAATACCTACCAGAATTCTTCTACGGATTCTTCTAAGAATTTCTCCAGGGATTCCTTCAAAAACTTGCTGGGATTATTCAAGACAATCTTCCTATGAGTCTTGCAGAAGTACCTTCGGTGTGTCCTCCTGGAAATCCTAAAAAATATCTGGGATTTCTCCAAATATTTCTTGTTGGACTTCTCCTGGAACTCCTCTTGACTTTCATCCAGGAATTCCTCCTAGGATTCCATAAGCGATTCCTGCTGCTTATAATGTTTCAGGAATGCCTCCTAGGTCTCTTCCAGAAATCCTTACTGTGATACCTGCCGGAATCCCTCTAGAGATTTCTTCTGGAATTCTTGCCGGGATTCTTCTAGCCAGTTTTCCTAGGATACTTCCAGATATGACTTTGATTCTTCCAGGAATTTTTCTGAAGACTCATCCGGGAATTCATGGATTTCTCTAGAAATTAATCATGGTATTACACCTGGAACTCCTCTTGGCCTTCTTCAAGGAATTCTAGCTGATGGAATCCAAAAAGATATCTCTAGAGGAATCCCTAAACGAATTTCGGGAATAGTTGGAATTTCTAGAGATATCCTAGGAGGTATTACTAGAGAAATCTCTAGTGAAATCCTATAGGAATGTACGGGAAAAACTTGTAATTAATTGGAAGGCGCAGAGTGTTGCTAATTGACAAAATGAGAGATGCATTGGTGGAAAAAGAATCGCGTTCTGGTGGGATTCGAGACCACACGGCTCTGTATTTGCTAAACCGCAGAATGCCCATTTCTTTGTGTGTTCCTTCGGCATGGTTGTTTTTTTTTTTGAAAATTTCTACGGTAGTTTCATTGGAACCCAACAAACATTTTAGCTTTATAGGAGAGGATCACACCACTCTTAAGCAAACTTTAGTTTAAGAAACTGATATTCAGCTAGTTACGTTTCTTAGGAATGCAATCAACAATATCTTTGGATTTTTGTTTCTATATTCCAATGACTATTCCTCCGTAATTGTTTTAGCAATTTCTTTTTCAGCTATTTTGCAAATTTCTCAGACAATTTTATCGTGATTACTTTTGTAATTCTTTATGATTTTATTGTATTTAAATTTATTGCATCCGAAAATTGCTGAACTGGAAATTCAGAGATTTTCAACTGGACTTGCTTGACTCCTATGAAATTCACGAAAAAAATTCCTGACAAATTCCCAAAGAAATTGCCGGGAAAAATGCATCAAAAATACCTTAGAGCTTTCAAAGTAGTTGCCAAAAGAATTCATATAAGAACTACCAGAGGAATTCCTGATGAAAACAGTAAGGCTTTTTAAGGAAATTGGCCGAATCAAATCTTAAAATAAATTGCCTAAATATATTCTATAAAAATTTCCACAAACATTCACAAAAAAATTTCGAAGAAATTCTCAAAGAATTATCCTAAATCATCAAAGGAATTTCTGAAGAAAATTTAGAAAGAATTCCAAAAGTGATTGTAGTGACAGATTTTTTAAAGAACCGCCAGAGATTTTTTTTAAAGAAACTACCGAATCAATTTCCAATGGAATTACCGAAGAAATTCCTAAAGTAATAATGGAAGTTTCCAAGATTTTCCAAGGATTTGCTGATAAAACTCCCAAATAAATGTTCAATGCAAGTAACATCGGAAATGCCGAAGGTGTTCCGAAATCATCTGCTGCAGGAATTCCTTACATAATTATCGAAGAAACCTAGAAGAAATAGTCCAGAGATTTTTTATTTAAACTACAGAAGCGATTTATGAAAGAACTTCCGAAGGAGTTTTCGAAGGAATTGGTGAAGAAATACCTAATAGCATATAGAAAATGGTAGTCCAAAAAATCGACGAAAATCCGAAAAAAAGGAGAATGACTTGCCGAAGACATTTCCAAATAAAACTTGTGAGGAAGTTTCCAGAGTCAATGTCGAATGAATCACTAAAGGCTTCACTAAAAGAATTCCCAAAGGAATTGCCTGAACAGAAATTGGGGAATTTAAAAAAGCAAATATCAATACAATTGCTGACATTAACAAAACATCGCTTGAAAGACTACTAAAAAATTGGCGAAGAAGCTCCTGAGAAAACATTTCAAAGGATTTGCCAATGAAACAAAAAAGCCAAATAAACTCCTAGTGGAATTGCCAAGGAAATTTCCAAGGTAATTTCCGATGAAATTTTCAAAGGATGCGTACGGTGTTTAGTATCAAATTCCAGACATATTAGCAAATAAATTCTTAAAGAAATGGCCGAAGAAATTTGCCACATTCAAAGGAATTACTGAGAGATTTCTAAAAGAAGTCTTAATTAAAATAAATTGCAAAACAATTTCCAAATAAGTTGCCGGGAATATTCCGTGAGGAATTTCGATAATTGCCGATGATTTGCCGAAAACACAAATTTCTTTATTATATTATAGCATCAGGTATCAGAAGGCCGGCTCGAGGAGGCACGTTATCCTCCATTTGGGACATTTGTGCCATCGCCATATATATAAGCCTATTTCATCATTTACCTGAGGGAGAATGGGACAAGGGATGGAATGGGATTAGGAAAAGGAAAGGTGATGAAATAGGAAGGGGTACCCTAGAAAAGAGAATGAACGCATAAGCGCAACGAGAGCTCATAGCCCATACCACAACCACCACAACGGGTTTAATCAGTGCCATGAAAAGGACACTGTAAAACGCATAAGCGTAAAGAGAGCCTATAGCTCATTGGAGGTAGCTTGTGACGTCATGAGACTTTCAATATGACATTGAAAGGCACGGCATCGAAAGCATTCTCAATATTCAAGAAATCACCCAAGCAAAACCTACGTTTGAGCGAGTACTTTCTTGACAACATATACAACTTTGTGTAAAAGAGTCATTGTGGACATCCCAAATTGGGAGGCATGTGAGTTCACATGAATAGGCATGTCAGCCAGACGAACATCACAGATGTGATAATCGACAATGCGTCTCAAGTATTTCAGAAAGAACGAGGTAACCAGATAAATCTGAAACTCATTCCATCTTTATACAACGAGCAAGTGCTTGAGAGCCAAACCAGCATGAGTAAGCTTCACACATTGAAGCGTTTCGTCAACATTCCGGAAGAATGAGTAACCGTTACACATAAATGCGTATGCTTCGCTTGCTCTGAAAATGTGGGATAGTTACTCATTTGAATAAATAAATTATTTTTAAAATATATCAGGTGAATAAGAACAACAGTTCGAGCTAATAAAATATTTCAGAAATTTAATTAAAAAATATTATAATTGATATTTGTTTGACCACACGACCTCGTGGCGCCTCCGCATCGGGTGTCCCTCGGGATGGCCTCTACCCCCGAGTTAGCCATTGTCACCAACATCCAGCGCAGTTTGTCACCTAATATTTTATTTTATTTTATTTATTGTTCTATATCTTCGTCATGGACGAACAGGTTGTATGATTAAACTAGGTTCCTTATTCTATTCTAAAACTCTAATTAATAAAAAACTATTTTTTACTATTTAATTTAATTATTTGTTTATAGAATACATACTTTTGTAGATCACCAAAAAGAAAACAGTTTTTTAATGATGATTAACCTGGGCTTGTGAGGGGAATATCTGTAAATAAAAAGAAAATCGGGTTAAGTACGGTTCCTTTGAATTCCACTAAGAATTTGCATCCTTTGACAGATACGTATTTCGACCTCAACTGTAAGGTCGTCTTCAGTGTCTTGTACTTGACTCGACTCAAGTACAAGACACTGACACTGAAGACGACCTTACAGTTGAGGTCTAAATACGTATCTGTCAAAGGATGTAAATTCTTAGTGGAATTCAAAGGAACCGTACTTGACCCGATTTTCTTTTTATTTACAGTTTTTTAAATTATTTTTTATTGTAGAAATTGACAGACGCTTGCTTTTTGAAGCGTTTGTCAACAACAGCCTGCTGGCTCCTAGGAGCTCAAAAATGTGTAATTGGCCATCAGCTCACGGCGTGAGTAAGGAGTAAAGTAAAGTAGTTGAAAATGTTTACAATACTTTTAAAAATAGTTTAATACAACTTTTAAGTAATTTTATTTTTGGAGATACTGAACAAATCCTTGAAAAAAGAAATGGCTTTTATGATTTTCTAAAAATGTTCTTTTAACTGGGTTTTTAACCTAGATTACTGAACGTATGTTTTTAAATTTTTGCACACCTTCTAAAAAATTGAAATTGCGAAAAAAGTTCGATAATGTTCGAAAATTGTTAA
Source organism: Aedes albopictus (assembly GCF_035046485.1). Lineage (NCBI taxonomy): Eukaryota > Metazoa > Arthropoda > Insecta > Diptera > Culicidae > Aedes > Aedes albopictus. The sequence continues at coordinate 480,628,877 of NC_085137.1, read as the reverse complement.
CTTTTTTGTGCAAATATAATAAGCTCCAGAATCCTCATGATATAGGCAAATTATTTTATTCAAGAAAAATCTCCACTGCATTTAAGCGCAATTCTTAAAAATGAAAAAAAGTCCATTTTTGAGGAACCCCTTTTTTCCATGCTCCTCCAAACCATGTTTACGCAAATAAAAAATACATAAAATGAAAAATTCGCATGTTTTTAAATAGGGTAATATAATTTTATAACCTTTTAAGATATTAAAAGCAGAACTTCAAAGTTTGACCAAAAAATAGGCGTTTTTTGGAGTGGACCATTTTGTAGATATAGGAGATTTTTCTATCGAAAATATGAATTTTGGAAGTCGGTGTTGAATGATATGTTATGTGTACATAACTGTTAACAAGCATCAATATTTTCCAGATTTTTTATCGTACAAATTTTGTTCGCTACAGATTATTGAAATGTTGAAAAATCCTAGCAAAATTGCATTTTGTGCAGATTTTTATTTTGTGAGGTTTATTCATTTAACCGTATTTTCAATTATACTAAACATTTTCCAAATTTTTCCAAGCTGTTCTAAACTTAACTATATTGTGAAGATTTCATAGAAGAACCGAAATGATAAGACCAACCCAGCTTCGAGATAGAGCATCCTGAACATTTTCAACTACTTTCCGATACACTCCTTAAGTCGTACACATAATTTTCACACATTCTCCCGGATTTGCAGCGATGCGCCACAGTGAGTAACTGTTACTCATGCGATGTGCGGAGCAGTTTAAGCGTGCACGAACATCACAGGCCCAGCCAAACTCAAACTGTTCGAAAAATAAATGTCATACCATTTTTTTCCAGCAGCCTTCTTCCTCGAAACGGTTTCTAAGCGCGAGAGCACCTCCCATTTTTACATTTTTCTGCGTTTCAAACCGCTTCTAGACAAACTTCTTTACATGCATCACAAAGCTAGGAGTGTGCTCTAGCTATTTGTGCAAACAGATTCAAATTATTCACTAAAACAAGTGAGTTATTAGCAGTTGGACATATTTGACATTTTTCGCAATCACCCGCCTCGGCATGACTGCTCATAAATATTTTTGTGGGGAAGCGAAAACTATCAAGCGCCAGCTTGACTGCCGACGACGCGGCTGCTGATGGCAGTGTTTGGACGAAAAAGTGATAAGTGAACCACTCGGCAGTTTTTCTTCCCTTCTGCTGGTTCTGTTTCAATTACCAAGCGGTGTATGTTCTCTCGTCGAGTCGCATGGTTCACGAAGGAACATAAAGAAGATACTCCGATATAGACAAGCTGCGGCGATGAGCGGGCATCGCTAAGTGTAACACCGAAGACGGCTAATAACAAGACAGACATCTACCCTCTTGCTCCATATACTTTGAGAGCTACAAGCACACTAGCGCCACGAACGACTCCAGGGAACAACATCATGAATGAGTGTGCATGCGATGTTACCATTTCCGTGTACGTATTTGCATGCATACGCACACAATCATGTTTTAATGTTCCTGTGAATCGTTGATGGCGTTTCGACCATGTCACCTGAAAGAGGGTGGGAGCTGTCTGTCTTGTTATCAGTCGTCTTCGGTAACACTTACCGATGATCTCTCATCGTTGGCTTAGGACAACTGTAAATAATCGTTATTTTTATCAGTATTTAATGCGTTTTCGTTTTAAAAACGTGAGCTACCAATGAGAATCTAATAGAGGTGGGGAAGAAGCTACTTCGTATGCGTGAGATCCGTGTCTGGTGCAAACATGTCACAACTACAAGCAAAGCCAGCTCCCATAAGAACGCGTGTCAAATAGTGACGTCACTTTTTGTGTTTACATTTTTCTTTGCTTACTCATACATAGCCATCTCTTCTTCTTCCCCACCTGTAATATATTCTCATTGGTGAGCTACTATTTAATTTAACTGTATTCATGACGTTGCAGGCTGTGTAGTCACAATAAAAAAGAATTTCGACAATAAAATATTCTTACCGAATTCATCGCATTCATTAGCGTCATCGAGCATCTTCTCTCTTGATTGCGCTCTCGTCTCAAACCGGACAAGAGAATGAACATCATTTCGAGGAGCGTTCCCGAGCATGTCGGTTCACGAAATGTTACATTCGCGAATGTAGGGTATGTGTACCGTTCCTTGGCCTAATATGCCAGCCGCCTTGACAATTTTGACCATAACTCGTGAATTAATAGCAGTATAAATGATGTCTTCACTCTATCACGTACTCTAGGCAGTGCATGTTTCTGCAATTGGAAGTAAACTAGCATAAATATTCAAGAACTTACTTAATTACGCTGAAAAGATTCGATGCGATGGTATGCAACGTTGGTCTACGGTACAAAAATTGGCCTATTAGTGGATACAACGTTGGCCTATTGCTTTCCAAACGCTAGAACCACTTATTCTATAATTTTTTAATATTTCTGCTGAAGTATTATCACTTTTTGTTCACCAATCTTGCTTTCAAATTACATTTTCGAGCCAAATTTTCACATAACTATAAAGAAAAAACTTAAACTAAAGTTCTTTCTTAATTTAGTAACGAAAACAATGCAACTCCATTTTTGTGTTATATTTTAACAGTCACCGCACACAAATTCTTTCTTCCCGTTCGTTCTTTCTGGTTCAATCGCAAGCAATGTGGTTGACGTCACTTTTTCGGTGTTGTTGATGTCACTTTACTGATGGGCCAAGATTTGGGTACATAGTGAAAAAAATGTCCTCAATATTCGGCCCACATTTAATTTGAAAAATAGTTATTTTTCTTTGAAAACAAATATACAAGATCATAATAGCGTCTTTGACCGTCGCATAAAATGTTCAGTTATCGAAAAGTCAATTCGAAATGTTCCAGAATCAGGCCATTTATAATCATGTATATAGACTACCCACTAAGCCGAAGAATCATGGCGTCTACAAAAGCTAAACAATGTGACATTTTCATTCAATTTTAATGCTCCAAAATGCTAAAATTGAAACGAAATGTTACAGTTGTGTGGCGCATAGCTTTTCCGATCTCCAGTTATGCGTGTTTGTTTGAGTTTTTGGTTAACGTTAAGATAGGCCGAATGAGGGGACTATGCCAACGAAGCATCCCGATACCCTATCACTTGCTGAGTATGGACCATTCAGTGGTTCGCGATCAAAAACCACACACTGGCTGATGGTATTGGTGCTGCCGTTGTTTTGTTTTTATTTTATTAGCGATATCGATGAACGGAAAAGAGAAAAAAGTATTTTTGCCATCCCTGATAGTGCTTCGGAAGGGCGGTTAAATTAAGAGCCAGTTCGCGAGAGCCGCAACCCCTTCTTGAATCGATGTGCTCCGATTGAGCTGAAATTTTCAGGGTATGGTTTTCCATATAAAAGATGATATCTGGCCGATTTTCAGATTTTTCCGTTAGGGGGAAGTGGGGTAAAATAACCCTCAAAGATTTCATGTCTAAAAATAGGTAAAATCACTAAAATCGCAATAACTTCCGCAAAAGTTAACGGATTCAGCTGAAATTTTGCATGGACACTCTACTCCTATGGCACTTCCATTTGAGCCAAGCGTTGGATATTCTTTGATATTTTATTTGAAGAAATAGGTTATTTTCATAATTTTTTTGACGATTTTCAGGGCGCCTGTTTTCGTACCAACAGAACTAGGATGAAAAACTGAGTACTACGTTTTGAAGGACTACCCAAGAGCTTTCATTTGATATGTGACCCAGATGCGCCAACTTAAAAACTTTCGAAAAAAAAAATTTTTCTCGGGGTATGCGTTTTACCCCATATTTTTAGCTGTCTAAAGAAGTGTTGTCGCAAATTATGACAACGTTATTTATCTGTCAAGGGTTTTTCTTCAATATTAATTCAACAGAAAAATGATGACTAAGAAATGCAATTATTAGATTTTTTTCATTTGGGGAAAGTAGGGTAAAACGGACTAACTCAACCTCCTTTCGAAATAACGTTGCTACGATGTTCTCTGATCAGAATCGAATTTTCAGAGTTCTTTATTCTACTCAAGAATAGATGCTTTATCATATATTATTTTTTTTTCTTGAGAAGATAACGGGGTAAAACAATTCTCAGGAAAAAAATGTCGAAAATAATCAAAATTTCAAAATTTACTATTGCTTTGGCAAAACTTGGCGAAATTTCATGAAATTAGAAGAAATGTCTTAATTTTTATTGCTTATCCAAAGGAGCGATTGACAACATTTTGACATCGAGAAATGTCACAGATTAGCACGTGGTGTGTGATTCACCGGATTCTTTTTCGATTTTTCTTTCAACATGCATCACCGGTTCAATTTTCTCTCTTTTTTTCTCGTGAAAGTTGCTGCAGTACACACGAAAAAGATTCACGAGGAAAGATGCATTTAGCGCCTTCAAATGATTTTTTGGACAAATATGGTCTTCTACAAAGCTGTTCCCAAAAATAAGGCCCTCTTTTCAATGTACATAAAAATTAGGGTGGTCCATATTTTCAAAGAAATTGGGAACCAAACTTTTTTATCTGCTAGAATAACTGTATACATTCTTCGAGAAAGTTGTAGATCTATCAATTTTGAGCAAGTTTCTTGAAGACACATTTTATGTAGCTTTGAAATTGACCGATCTAGAGATGTTTTTTTGAATAAGCTTAGAGTGGTTCAAGAAAAACCGGTTTTGTGGCGTTAACTTTTTCAGTTTCGATTTTTCATCAAAATCGCCCAAGAAACACTTGTAGAGCATAGTTTTTTGAAAAGGTGTTATGACGGATTGGGGCAATCATAAAAATTATCTTTTGTCCGCATTCAAAAGAAGAAACGTTGTTACAAAACATATCAAAAAATTAGAGGGCTGTTTTTTTGTAACTCAAGTGAAAAATACTTGAAAAGTGCCTTTTTTTCTAGATAATCATCAATAACTTTTGAACGGAATGACATAGCAACATTCTCAGCGAACGAAAATGCGCTTTTTTGGAAGCTGTAAAAGTGGTTCTTACGCGACTTAGATGAAAATTATTAAACAAAAAAGGAAAAGCAATAAAAAAAACTTTTGTTCTAGCGTCACCCTTTATCTTTATCTTTTTTGTTTCAAATTTCACATCAAAAATGTCTACGAACCATTTTTAGAACTCAAAAATAACGCACATTTTCGTGCGCTGGGAATGTTGCTTCGTCATTCCGTGCAAAACATATTGATGATTTTCTAGAAAAAAAAATAGGCACTTTTTAAGTATTTTTCACACACCAATCGTTCATATCACCTTCTCAAAAAAATATGATTTTTTAGGAAAAACACCTGTAACTATTGAACCAAAAGAGATAAAGACCATTTCAGCGCATGAAACGACACGTCTTCAAATACTCTACAAGTGTTCTTGGGCGATTTTGATGAAAAATCGAAACTGAAAAAGTTAACGCCAGAAAACAGGTTTTTCTTGAACCACCCTAAGCTTATTCAGAAAAACATCTCTAGATCGGTCAATTTCAAAGCTACATAAAATGTGTCTTCAAGAAACTTGCTCAAAATTGATAGATCTTCAACTTTCTCGAAGAATGTATACAGTTATTCTAGCAGATAAAAAAGTTTGATTCCCAATTTCTTTGAAAATATGGACCACCCTAATTTGTATGTACATTGAAAAGAGGGCCTTATTTTTGGGAACAGCTTTGTAGAAGACCATATTTGTCCAAAAAATCATTTGAAGGCGCTAAATGCATCTTTCCTCGTGAATCTTTTTCGTGTGTACTGCAGCAACTTTCACGAGAAAAAAAGAGAGAAAATTGAACCGGAGATGCATGTTGAAAGAAAAATCGAGAAAGAATCCGGTGAATCGCACACCACGTGCTAATCTGTGACATTTCTCGACGTCAAAATGTTGTCAGACTTGCTCCTTTGGATAAGCAATAAAAAATTAAGAAATTTCTTCTAATTTCATGAAATTTCGCCAAGTTTTACCAAAGCATTTGTAAATTTTGAAATTTTGATTATTTTCAAATTTTTTTTTCTGAGAATTGTTTTACCCCGTTATATTCTCAAGAAAAAAAAAATAATATATGATAAAGCATCTATTCTTGAGTAGAATAAAGAACTCTGAAAATTTGATTCTGATCAGAGAACATCGTAGCAACGTTATTTCGAAAGGAGGTTGAGTTAGTCCGTTTTACCCTACTTTCCCCAAATGAAAAAAATCTAATAATTGCATTTCTTAGTCATCATTTTTCTGTTGAATTATTATTGAAGAAAAACCCTTGACGATAAATAACGTTGTCATAATTTGCGACAACACTTCTTTAGACAGCTAAAAATATGGGGTAAAACGCATACCCCGAGAAAAAAATTTTTTTTTCGAAAGTTTTTAAGTTGGCGCATCTGGGTCACATATCAAATGAAAGCTCTTGGGTAGTCCTTCAAAACGTAGTACTCAGTTTTTCATCCTAGTTCTGTTGGTACGAAAACAGGCGCCCTGAAAATCGTCAAAAAAATTATGAAAATAACCTATTTCTTCAAATAAAATATCAAAGAATATCCAACGCTTGGCTCAAATGGAAGTGCCATAGGAGTAGAGTGTCCATGCAAAATTTCAGCTGAATCCGTTAACTTTTGCGGAAGTTATTGCGATTTTAGTGATTTTACCTATTTTTAGACATGAAATCTTTGAGGGTTATTTTACCCCACTTCCCCCTAACGGAAAAATCTGAAAATCGGCCAGATATCATCTTTTATATGGAAAACCATACCCTGAAAATTTCAGTTCAATCGGAGCACATCGATTCCACTTCCTTTGGAAAGGGGGTCGCGGTTCTCGCGAACTGGCTCTTAATACCAAAATGTAAGTTAGTTTAGTATAAGTTATGTTAATGTATATAGAATAAATAAATGAATTTCAGCATTGAAGCTGCTATCAGGAAGCTGCTGTCAAAAATTGGTTTATCGCTCCGAAGATGACTGCTTATCGCAACAACACCTATCAAGTTATTTCATTACAAAACAACTACTATGGATGAATAATACGCTGGAGTAGTTCATTTTTGTTCAGATAATTTAAATTCAGGCTGTTTTCAATAGAGTTATGTTTTTGCTGGCATGTACAGCTATGCTTAGAACAACTATTTTCCACTGTTGTCGTTTTTTTTTTTATTCTTAATCACTTAACCTAATTTACAGCTCTATTGTCCACTGGGGCACTACGTGAGCAATTTCAATTGACAGCTGCACTTACATTTTGTACAGCGCCTAGATTCTTATTCTACTTTATCGAACTGGTTGCCTTTCTGCTGCTTTCACTTTTTCTACTTTATACCTAGTAGAATGATGAGCACATGGATGATGATGGATGGCCGTTGTTCCTTTCCAGTCCGATTGGGGGTCCATTATGAGTAGCAGTTCGCCGATGTCCAGGTATCCGGGTCCGTTTGAGCCATGGGGCTCAGAAGAGGGTCAGTGTCAGTTGCTCTCGGGGGAAAAGCAACTGACGAAAAATTGCAAGTGCCGGGGCTGGGAATCAAACCCATGACCATTCGCATATGAAGCGAACGTGTGACCAACTACACCACGGGCCCCGGCATTGTCGTTTTTTGACCAATTTGTTTTACTCTATGTCTACTATAGTGAAATTTTAACCGAAAATATGCTGAAATTGAAGAATGTGGTTGGTTTGCGATTTTGGTTATTTATTTCCCTTGCCGTTTGCCTCACATAGATGAATGTCCATTCTGCCCCGGAAGGAGAAGATATTTTCAAACTAGATTTTGATATAAAAAAGAAGAAAACATAAACATGTTAAGCATGTAAATACAGCAAAACTAATTGGATGTGTTCTAGAAATATCAGTTTTCAATCGACCAGCAATTAATTACTCACTAAATCTTATTTTAGATGGTGTGAAAATTATAATTTTCATGCTCAAAAAACGGAGGACGCAATGTTTTCGTGTAAAGTCAAGTATAATTTAAATTTCAAATGTTTCTTTCCTGAAACTACGTTTTAGATAAATGGACTATATTCTCCATTCATTAATATTTCAAAAGAGTCCGCATATTTGAAAATATTGAGGGTATCCATTATGCCCCGGGTGTCCATACTGACCCGCCTACCTCTACCTTTTGTGAAAATTTCATGAAAATTGGCAGAGAAACACGAAAAATTTTCACTAACACTCACCCCTGTCAACACCAGTAGCTTTCAAACCAATTGATCAAAGTTGATGAAATTTTGCAAGAAAGTGTCTCTATAAGTATCATAACTGCTAACGGAATTTCATAACTATCATCACAGAGCTTTGAACTGTAGCGTAAAAGAACCATCTATCATGCGAATTAAAACTGGTCATGATTGTATGGAATGCTTAAACCACGTCTGTTTGTTTTTCATCCTGGGGGCTGCAAAACGGTGAGTCGAGAAGGAGAGCGTCCAACATTGCTCTGGTCCTCACAAGTTCCTACCTCATGCTTCCACGGGTCAAGCGATGACAAAGACCGCCAGCTAAGAGTTGTGTGCTTAGCTGGTAGTGCAGCCTGGGCACTGTTGTCCTTCTGACTTCAGCTAGATTTAGGAGGTACTCAAACAGCGTCTGTTCTGGCATCCAGCGGCTGAGTAAGAAACGCTGCACCACGCCCAGGTGGTAGCCCTATCAGTGTGGTCGTCCCAGTGTTGGTTGGGACGTTAAACAGAACTGGCACGATTGCCCTCCGGTGAGACAGCAGTGTTGGCGTAGGCCTAATAAGCCACCCGTAAAAATCCCCATTGCGAATAACATAGGAGAGAATGCGACACGATACAATTGGCAAAGACCTACGCGACGAAAAAAGGACTACGAAATGGATTGGAAACTTGGAACATAGAATTGCAAGTCACTTAGATTTCGCAGGATGTGACAGGATAATTTACGACGAACTACATCCCCCCAACTTCAACATCGTGGCGTTGCAGGAACTTCTTTGGACTGGACAGAAAGTGTGGAAAAGCGGGCATCGAGCGGCTACCTTCTACCAAAGCTGTGGCACCACCAATGAACTGAGAACAGGATTTATACTGTTGGGCAAGATGCGACAACGTGTGATCGGGTGGCAGCCGATCAACGCAAGGATGTGCATGTTGAGAGTTAAGGGCCGTTTCTTCAACTATACAGCATCATCAACGTCCACTGCCCTCACGAAGGGAGACCTGATGACGAGAAAGAAGCGTTCTACGCGCAGTTAGAGCAAACATACGATGGTTCCTCGCCGCGTGACGTGAAAATCGTTGTCGGCGACATGAAGGCGAAGGTAGGAAGGGAGAAAATGTACAGACCGGTAATCGGGCAAAACAGCCTGCACGCCGTATCGAATGATAACGGCCAGCGATGCGTAAACTTTGCAGCCTCCCGTGGTATGGTAGTCCGAAGCACCTTCTTCCCCCGCAAAGATATCCACAAAGCCACCTGGAGATCACCCGACCATCAAACAGAAAACCAAATCGACCACGTTCTAATCGACGGTAAATTCTTCTCGGATATAACCAATGTCCGAACATACCGCAGCGCGAATATAGATTCGGATCACTACTTAGTCGCTGTATGCATGCGCTCAAAACTTTCGACAGTTATCACCACGCGTCGAAATCGAACGCCGCGGCTCAACATCGAGCAGCTGCGTAACGTAGAAGTGGCTCAAGAATACGCCCAGCAGTTAGCAGTAGCCCTACCAATGGAAGAGCAGCTTGGCGCAGCTACACTTGAAGATGGCCGAAGGGACATCCGATCCGCCATAGGCAGTACCTCGGCTACAGCACTAAATTTCGCGACTCCGAATCACAGAAACGACTGGTACGACGGTGAATGTGAACAGTTGAAAAACGAGAAGAATGCAGCATGGACGAGAATGCTGCAACACCGTACGAGAGCGAATGAGGCACGTTACAAACAGGCGCGGAACAGGCAGAACTCATTCTTCCGGATGAAGAAGCGCCAGCAGGAAGAACGAGATCGCGAAGCGATGGAGGAGCTGTACCGCGCTAAGGACACACGAAAGTTCTACGAGAAGCTGAACCACTCGCGCAGAGGGTTTGTGCCACAACACAAGCCGACATGTGCCGAGATAATCACGGGAATATTCTCACGAGCGAGCGTGAGGTGGTTGAAAGGTGGCGACAGCATTACGATTGCTAGTACCGAAGGTGGCGTGGTAGCAGATCTAGGAGTATGTATGTGCACAGGACGGAAGACTTCCGCCCCTGATCTCCAAGAGATTGAGGAGGAGGTTGGCCGGTTGAAAAGCAGCAAAGCCGCTGGAGCAGATCAACTACTAAGCGAGGTACTAAAACACGATGGAATGGAGATGGAGAAGCACTGGTGAGAGCACTACACTGGGTCATTACCTAGATTTGGGAGGAGGAAGTATTACCGGAGGAATGGATGGAAGGTATCGTGTGTCCCATCTACAAAAAAGGGCGACAAATTGGATTGCGGGAACTACCGTGCGATCACACTACTGAGCGCTGCCTACAAGATACTCTCTCAAATTTTATGCCGCCGTCTATCACCGATTGCAAGAGCGTTCGTGGGGCAATATCAGCTACAACGAACCAGATATTCGCCATCCGCCAGGTGTTGCAGAAATGCCGCGAATACAACGTGCCCACACATCACTTGTTCATCGATTTCAAATCGGCATATAATACAATCGATCGAGAACAGCTATGGCAGATTATGCACGAATACGGATTCCCGGATAAACTGATACGATTGATCAAGGCGACGATGGATCGAGTGATGTGCGTAGTTCGAGTATCAGGGACACTCTCGAGTCCCTTCGAATCTCGCAGAGGGTTGCGGCAAGGTAATGGTCTTTCGTACTTGCTGTTCAACATTACTTTTAGAGGGTGTATTAAGGAGAGCGAGGATAAACACGAGTGGAACGCTTTTCAAGAAGTCTGTTCAGCTGTTTGGTTTCGCCGATGATATTGATATTATTGCTCGTAAATTTGAGACGATGGTGGAAACGTACATCCGAATAAAGAATGAAGCCTGGAGAATTGGATTAGTCATTAATGTGTCTTAGCTTAGCTTAGCTTAGACTGACTGCACACATCTATGGTTGCTATTCCGTGATTGACCCGAACCAATGACAGTTGCACAATGAATCAATTGAATAATTGACTGGGAGTGGTCAATATTCTCACTGTGCACGCTTCAGAGACTCTCTTTAATGGTACAATAACGGCGCCGGCCACGTCCTTGCAGTCAGGTTGGAAAAGGGAAGGAATATTAGTAACAACCTTTGTTAAGTGAAGGCCCGCGTTTACCGCTGCGACTCCACCAAAGGCTGCAGGAAGGAGTGTTTGTTAGTAGGAAAGGTATCGTTGGGTCTGGATTCAGTTTGATAAGTAATATGACCTTCGTGTCATGCTGGTTGCCGCACTATTGTTTGCTTTACGCGGAAAGCAAACAATCGACCACCCGCATCAGGTGGTCGCTTAATATTTACTGCAAACGACGCGACAAAATATGCAATCTAACACACTATTATTCGCTTCACTCGGAAAGCAAACAATCGATCACCCACGTCAGGTGGTCACTTAATATTTCGAATCGAACCGCGGAAGCAAGTCGCCAAATATTTAACTGCAAATGACACGAACGAACATGCAAGCTGATGCACTATTGTTCACTTCATATGAGAAGCAAACAACTGATCACCCACATCAGGTGATCGTTCAGTGTTGCCACAAAAGACGCGACACAACGAAATGCTCATTTCCGAATAGAGAAAAAGAAAAATCGAACGACCAAAGCAAAAGCGCGCGACACCGGCACCCGGACGAAATCTCCATCACACACTCATTGGATTAGTCATTAATGTGTCGAAGACAAAGTACATGATGGCAAAGGGCTCTATCGACGGTATTGAAATCGAGGCGGTTGAAGAACTCATGTACTTGGGTTCACTGGTGATCGCCGACAACGACACCAGCAGAGAAATTCAGAGATGCATTGTGGTAGGAAATCGAGCTTACCTTGAACTCCCGCAGAACTCTACGATCGAACAAAGTTCGCCGTCACACGAAGTTAACTGTCTACAAAACGGTGATAAGACTGGTAGTCCTCTATGTGCACGAAACATGGGCTCTACGTGCAGAGGACAAACGTGCCTTTGGAGTTTTGGAACGGAAGGTGCTGCGTACCATCTACGGTGTAGCGCAGATGAAAGACGGGACTTGGAGAAGGTAAATATTTAAACCATGATGCATCAGTCTTGAACCAACCATTGTCCACATTGCGAAAATCGGGAGGTTATGGTGGGCGGGTCACGTCATCAGGATAGCAATCCGATTACAATGCGACAATGATTTTTCATAAGGGCCTAACTGTTTTGATCGATTTCTCTTCGTCGACTCTCTCTTTCGCTAATAACTTGATCAAAACAAACAAAATCATTATTCTTTTTGTTTCTATAGCAACATGTAGTCGCCTTCTTCGCATTTCAACCAAAAAATCTTTGAAAAACTCAATATACACATTCTGTGATAACACAAAGAGAGGATCGATGAAGAGAACTCGAAAATGTCAGTTAGGCCCAAATGAAAAATCAGTGTCGAATGGTTCTCGAGAGGACGAGGACGATTTGCGGATAGTGCTTTTAACATCAATACAAACGTAAAATGGCAAAAACTAATATCTCTCGGATATACATTATATCCATATTAAAATACAAATGCATTTGCTAAATTCAGGGATAATAAATAAAAAACTGAATTCATATTCAGTTTTTAATGAAAAATGATCATTTCTCAAAGGTTGACATCAATAATTCTTCAGGTGTTTTTTTTTTCTAAGTCGAAACATTCTATAAAAATGTCTTAAAATAAAAGGGTTGCAAAACTTGACCTTCCGAAAATTGAGTTGTTTTGAGACACTCTACTGAGTCAATGTTGTTATATGTATAACATGACATTTTTGAAGAAAAATGCCAAATTTTACAACAATATCTTCTATCTTCTATCTGCTATATATATATAAAAATTAGTTTGAAGTTTCTTTGAGGCAACAAAACTCACGAATGGATGAACCGAGAAAATCTGATTTTTTTTTAAGAATCTTCAGCCAAGAGATTCCCGGAAGTTGCCTCTAAAAGTTCAAGTGAAAAGTTCTTTAGGAAACTTGTCCGAATTTCCTCTCAGTTTTTTTTTCCACGGTAGTACTTAAATTGATTGATACTGTTGAAACAAGAATATATGCCATGCACTCTGTGTTTGTTTAACCCTTTTAGCGCTTCATTTTGTTCGATTACTCACTATTTACGACTCAGCTGATAAAAAATATTCACATTTGATAAATGGTCCAAGAAAATACAAGCACTCATGACCTATTTAAACTCATTACAACTTCCCAAATGCAAACCATTCTTAAGCCTTCATTTTTAGATTTTTTTAGATTTTTTTCAAATTTAATTAAGTTTAATAACGTAGGAATTTCTCTGTTTGTTGTCCCCAATTATGTCAGAAGTGTTTAAAATATTTTATTGCTTTTCCTATCAATTTACATGTAAATATCGCTAAACCTAAAGTTAAGCGGTCGTCGTGGTTGGCTAAAATTTGTGGTACCCTGTGATAACCAATCAGATTCAAAACAAAACCTGTGTGTAGTCCCCCTGCACATATCACAATATAAGAGATAAGATTACAGCAGCGAGGTATGCAAAATAAGTCTAAACGTAGTTCGCCTCAATCGATTTGCAACTTTCTAAAGCTTCCAATTGCGCCAGCATCCACAATGTCCACACCACCGTTTACCGTCTCCGTTCGGCCAGTCAGCTGTATTTCCATCTCATCCAGGGCCAGTAGCATTTCTCGCTTCCCGAGCAAATACTTTTTGAATCGATCGTTCAGCTCAGCCAGTGGCACATGCCCTCCGTATTCTAGTGGCAACAGCTTCACATCGAAGTTTTCTTTTAACTCCCCCAAGCTGGCATGACACTGAAATCAATAAATCTTTTTGATGGAAAAAATCTCTGACTTGCACATTGTAGACTTACATGAATTCGTGACTTGAGCTTTTCGCTTGCAACCGACATGCAGTATTTGGTCACCCAGGCCGCAAAGGGCGGAACGTTGACGAAGTGATTCTGCTTCAATCGGATCGGAACGGCGTTCATTACGCTGCGTAGATAGCCAGAGACGTTCTCCAAAGACCAACAGGTGACATGGGCTAAAGTCATGTCGGAATTATCGAACACGTGCGTGAAGCCGGCAATCTGATTGGCCTCGTCATCGATGAGCGACTCCGTAACGATCATACTGAGACGAATCATGTGTTCTGACTTGTATTTTTGGGCGTCGAAGTTACGAACGACTCCCACGATCACTAATCGACCTTCGCTGTCACGACCGACCGGAACCAGGGCACAGTAGTCCAGCGCCTCTTGGAGGGTTTCATCTAGAGGATCGAGATTCTTGCACCACTTCGGATACGTCTGACGCATTACTAAATATTTTTCTAGCGTTTCACACGCTTTCACTACCGAGAACTTTCTGACTCGTAGAAATCGCAGTAAAAAGCGATCATCAGTTCGGCAATTCTTGATCCTCCGGTTCTTGGCAATCCAGTCTCGCATCTGCTCCAAAGATTGTTTCCGAATAAACTCACTTTCCTTCAATTCTTTGGTAGCCATACGTTTTAAACGATCTTCCAATCCTGGAAAACCGAACATATGATCTTCAGCAGTCGAAAATATGTTCCCGTTTTTATCACTGGAGTCTGCCATAATTTTCTCAACCCAGACGAAGCGCGTAACAATTGTACAATTATTATTCTAACGTCGACGACGCACGACCTATACGGAATCAGATGCCCTCTCCGAATGTGAGCAGTAATAATTGAACTAACAAACGATCTCCGCGGGGAGAGATAACGTACACCCGCACTAACTAACACGAGCCGGCGCTGCCCGGTCCGGTGATGCGAAGTCTGATGTGCGACGCTGTCTGCCCAGAATCGGAGAATGAAGTCATGGTATTTAGTGATGTGCACTAAAATACAACACACAGGCAGATTGCGTTTCCAGTAGAGCCGGTTGCAGTGTTCTGTTTGGAAAGGTTTGACAAATGTGCTGTCGAAATGTGTTGGGATAGTCTTCATTGGCGTAGCTTGGCTTGTCGCCCCTTAGAGTCTGACTATTTGGAACATTTAAAAAATATTCTACGATAGAACTAAATCACGTACATGACATGCTTTAAAATCTGCATAAGGAATCATTTACATTAGTTTACAAAATAAAAAGAGAATCATGAACTATCAAATTGTTTGCATAATCACGTGCTGCATACAATCTAAAGTATAACAGATTTTGAGTTATAGCTGAAAATCGAATTTACCACTGCTTATAAATAGAATAAAGAATTTACTAAAATCAAATGTCTCGCGTTGTAGAGGCTCATTTATTAAAAGTCGTATTATTGCCTTAGTTAACGAGACAATATTTTTAATAATATGTAAAATTGCTTCTTCAAAAAAATAATGTTTTTGTGGAAAATTATGACTCAATGAACTTTTAAAATATAACATGAAGCTAGTAACAGTGAAAAATTCAGCTCAATCGGAGCATTGGCTACATACATACACACATTACATACATTTATTTGTTCAACATCATTAAGACAATACATAATCAACAATAGTACGCCACAATACTCGGTTTGTGGCTGCCGCTCTCCAACCTCGGTCACGCCCAACACTCGCCAGATCACGCTCCACCTGGTCCGCCCATCGTGCTCTCTGCGCTCCACGCCTTCTTGTACCAACCGGATGGTTAGCAAACACCAACTTTGCAGGGTTGTTGTCCGGCATTCTTGCAACATGCCCTGCCCACCGTGTCCTTCCGGCTTTGGCCACCTTTTGGATGCTGGGTTCGCCGTAAAGTGCAGCGGGCTCGTGGTTCATCCTTCTCCGCCGCACACCGTTCTCCTGCACGCCGCCAAAGATCGTTCTTAGCACCCGTCGCTCGAAAACTCCGAGTGCTTGCAGGTCCTCCTCGAGCATCGTCCATGTCTCGTGTCCGTAGAGAACCACCGGTCTTATTAACGTCTTGTACATGGTACATTTGGTGCGGGGGTGAATCTTTTTTGACCGCAGTTTCTTCTGGAGCCCATAGTAGGCACGACTTCCACTGACGATGCGCCTTCGTATTTGACGGCTCACGTTATTGTCCGCCGTTAACAAGGAACCGAGGTAGACGAATTCTTCTACCACCTCGAAAGTATCCCCGCCTATCGTAACATTGCTGCCAAGGCTTGTCCTGTCTCGCTCAGTCCCACCTACCAGCATGTACTTTGTCTTAGCCGCATTCACCACCAGTCCGACCTTTGCTGCTTCACGTTTCAGGCGGGTGTACTGTTCTGCCACCGTTCCAAATGTTCTAGCAATAATATCCATGTCATCCGCAAAACAGACAAATTGGCTGGATTTCGTGAAGATCGTACCCCGGCTGTTGAGCCCGGCTCGTCGCATAACACCTTCCAGGGCGATGTTGAATAGTAGGCAGGAAAGTCCATCACCTTGTCGTAGTCCCCGTCGAGATTCGAATGAACTGGATAGTTCACCCGAAATCCTTACGCTGTTCTCCACACCGTCCATCGTTGCTCTTATCAGTCTAGTCAGCTTCCCGGGAAAGCTGTTCTCGTCCATAATTTTCCATAGCTCTGTGCGGTCGATACTGTCGTATGCCGCTTTGAAGTCGATGAACAGGTGATGCGTTGGGACCTGGTATTCACGGCATTTCTGGAGGATTTACCGTACGGTGAAGATCTGGTCCGTTGTCGACCGGCCGTCGATGAAACCGGCTTGGTAACTTCCCACGAACTCATTTACTTTAGGTGAAAGACGACGGGGGATAGCACTTTGTAGGCGGCATTCAAAATGGTGATCGCTCGAAAGTTCTCACACATTAACTTGTCGCCTTTCTTATGGACGGGACAGATTATCCCTTCCTTCCACTCCTCCGGTAGCTGTTCGGCTTCCCAGATCTTGATTACTAACTGGTGCAGACAGGTGGCCAACTTTTTCGGGCCCATCTTGATGAGTTCTGCTGCGATATCGTCCTTACCAGCCACTTTGTTGCTTTTGAGCTGGTGGATGGCATCCTTAACTTCCCTCAGCGTGGGAGTTGGTTCGTTCCCGTCCTCTGCTGCACCAACATAGTCATTTCCTCCGCTGCCTTGGTCCTCCGTGCCTACATTCTCTTCGCCATTCAGGTGCTCGTCGAAGTGCTGCTTCCACCTTTCGATCACCTCACGTTTGTCCGTCAGGAGGCTCCCGTCCTTATCCCTGCAGATTTCGGCTTGCGGCACGTAGCCTTTGCGGGATGCGTTGAGCTTCTGGTAGAACTTACGTGTTTCCTGTGAACGGCACAGCAGCTCCATTTCCTCGCACTCCGCTTCTTCCTGGCGGCGCTTGAAAAGTAGTGTGTAATGTGTTAAATGAACATAACATTTTATATCTAAAAATCAATACTCAATTAAAGATAGGATACGTAAGTTTAGTTTATTACCTTCAAAATATGCCAAAAAGAATTAACATTAAATTATTGTTTTTTTTTTATCTGTATTAACGGGATTTTTAGCCCTAGGCTAGTTCATCTCGGGACCCACACTTTACTTCCCTTCCGAAGGAAGAACTCACATTTTGCGAGTTTGTCGGGAGTGGGATTCGATCCCAGGTCCTCGGCGGGATAGTCAAGTGTTATAACCATCACACCAGGTCCGCTCCTCAAAAATTATTGTTGACAAAGATATCAACAAATCATGATACATATTGAGAGGTGACCCCATGCCTTTGGTCGATGACATCAATTGCACATACAATATTCATACATACATTTATTTGCTCAACATCATTTGAGAAGGTTAGAAGCAAAGGGGTGTAAGTGACAAATTTCGCTGCTTCGGGATTTCCTTCAGAGATTATCTGGGAATTCCTTTAAGATCTCCTTTACGAGATACTCGGGAATTCCTCTAAGAACTCCTTTACGAGATACTCGGGAATTCCTCCAGGAGTACCTAGGGAATTCTTCTAGGAGTTTCACGGAAAGTCCTCCACGAGTTCCTCGCGACTTCTTCCAGGAGTTCCTCGGGAATCTCTCCAGGAGATTCACGGGTAAACCTCTAGGAGTTTGTCGAGAGTTCCTAAAGAATTTCCTTGGGAGTTTCTCCAAGAGCTCCTTGGAAATTTCTCCAGGAACTCCTTGGGAATTTCTCCAGGAGATCCTCGAGAATCCCTCTAGCATTTTCTCGGGAAAACTTCCACGGAGGAGGACTTTCAGGAGCTTTTTGGAAGTTCAACTGGATGTTCCTATGGATACCTCCAGGAACTCCTGACGAAATTTCTGAAGAACTCCAGGAGGAATTTTTGGAAACTTATGGAGAAATTCCCGAGAAACTCTTGGTGGAGTTTCCGAGGAATTTCCGGAGGAATTTCTGAGGAACTCCTGACGATTTCCAGGAGAAACCCCCTAAGGATCTTATGGAGGATTACCCGAAGATCTTCTTGAATAATTCTCGAGGAACTCCTGAAGGAATTCCCGAGATACTTCTGGAAGAGCTCCCGTAAAATTCCTGGAAGAATTCAAGAAGAACGTGTGGAAGGATTCCTGAAAATTATCTGAGAGGAAAATTCCCGAGATACTTCTGGAGGAAATCCCGAGGGACTGCTGGAGGAATTCCCGAGAAACTTCTTAAGGAATTTCCGACAATCTACTGTAGAAATTCCCAATTATCTTGTGGAGGAACTCCCGAAGCACTCTTTGAGGAATTCCTTATGAGCTCAAGGATGAATTCCCGAGGATCTTCTGAAAGAATTTCCGGATTTTTTTGAGAAACTCTTGGAAATAAATCTGAGGAACCATGCATTATTGCTGGAGGTGTTTTCGGAAGACTTCTGAAGTAAAGTTGTAGATGGAATTTCCGGATAATTTATGTAGTTAATTTAAAAAAAAATCGTTGAGATATTTCCTGGGAAATCCCGGAGGGATTCTACCACAATTACTGCAGCAATACATCGGTTGCTTCTAAGGAGATTCCCTTGATATTCTTGGGGAATCCATGAAGGGATTCCCGGGAAATTTCTGGAGAAATTCTCTGGGACTTGTGGAGAAATTTCCATGAAACTCATAAAGAAATTTCCTTGGAGCTCCAAGATACACTACACTCTCTAGGAATTTTGTAGAAATGGCCTGGAAATTTTTGCAGTAATTTCTAAAGAACTGACGGTGGAATTTCCAAGGAACTCTTGAAGAAATTTCCAAGGGATTCCTGGATGAATTCGCAAGGATGTTCTGAAGAAATTTTTGTAGAAATAAATCCGAGGAACTTCTTGAGGAATTTTGGGAAAAACCGTGAAATAATTGAGGGAAATCCTGAGGAAACCATGCATTATTGCTGGAGGACTTCTTGGGGAACTCGAAGTAAATTTCATGGAAGTTCAGGAGGGAATTTTCGAATAATTTATGTTATTATTTTCAGTAAAATCATGGAGAAATTCCCTGGGTAATCCAGGAGGAACTCTACCCCAAATGCTGCAAGAATTCTAAGAAAGCTTTTTAAATAATTTGCATGGTATTCTTGAGGAAACCAAGAACTAACTCCTGAGAAACTCCTGGAGAAGTTTATCTGGAAACATGGAAAGTAATTCTCGAGGTACTTCTGTAGGAATGTCTGAAGAGACTTCCCGATGAACTTAATAAGTAGTTAGGAAGCTTTGTCAGGAATCGCAAAAAAAACTGGAGTAATCCCAGAAGAAACTTGTTCACGCCGTACGTGAACTATCTTTGCTCCTTATTATTTTGACCACTACTCTAAACCACTGTTCAAACCGGTGTCCACTGCATGTGACACTATATCATCTCTGCTGTAGCCTGACTCTGCTCCCTTGCTCATCATCGCACTAAAAGCGGCTGAAATATAGTCGATCGATGAGTAGAACAATGCATCATCTGCTTGCCAGCCGTATCCATCGGTATACGGGGCAGAGTAATGCTCTTCCTGCCGCCAACTAGTCCCTACCTTCTTTATCGCTTACTATCTATTACCTAGCAATAGAAGAAAGGATCGTGAATTATCAGATGAGTTCGTTTGTTGATAGCCGTCCAGAACGGTCCACCGGCACAGTGAACATGTGCCCGCGCGCTGCGCGCCGCGTCGCACCCCTCGCCCACAGATCGGGAACGGGTGCAGTTATCGAATGCTAAACTGTATATAGTGTAAATAGTTTGAACTTAATCTTTACTTGACTGTGTGTAATAAATCCTCTGAACTTAAGTTTTGTGTTTTAAATTGTATTTCTTCGAGAGAAATTAGTGATCACACACATAGTCGAGTTGTGCAAAAGAAGTTCGATATTTGCATACGTCCTGGTTGCTGCACCCAAGCCTGAAGTACGGCCAGCTCATTCCGGCGTCAACAAAACTATTGAAGGGATTTCAGACTCTTGGAGGAATTACAACGCCTTTCTTGATATAAGATGTCATAAGGTCATCACGCATTATTTCTTCATATAGAGCGCAGTGAGAACATAGCATAAAATTTAATTTTTAACATTAGTATAATACCAAAGCCACAATATGGTATGTGGAAACATGTGAAGACATTTCAGCGTGCCTTGCAAAGACATTCGAGTATTTCACCTGGCATCCCTGGTTTGGGTGAATGATGGGGTAGAGCAGGGGTTTTCAGACCTTTTGGCTGGCGGTGCACATTTTGGAAATAAATCGCTATGCGGTACACCCGGTCATTTTTGAAATAAGGTTGACACAAATTTAATTTACACTTTTTGTCTCACCCCCCGCCCCCCTCTTCAAAAAATTTTGGCTGGGTTTGGAATTTTCAATGGAGCGGACAAAACATATTTTTGAAAATATCGAGTCTTGCCAAAAAATCTTTAACAAATCCGGTAAGTTTTTAATATTTTTAGATTGAATACCTACTCTAGTATTTTTATTCAAAACGAATATTACTGCATAAGATTCAGAAATTTTGACTAAACTACAGTTCGAAATCATCACTGTTGGTATAAAATGATTCGAATCAATGATTTGCTTTGAATTGATCGTCAAAATAGAAACTTTTAAAATACATGCTTTTTTAACTCACGATCTTTGAAGATAATATTTTATCAATATTCTGGAATTCTTCCCAGGATTTCTTCAAGCATTCCTCTCGAGATTCTCACGATTCCTCCAGATTTTCATTCCGGAACTCTTATAGGGATTACTCATGAGAAGAAGACATTCAAGGATTTTTTTAGGAGTTGCCGTTGAAAATTCCGAAAGGATTCTTTTAGATTTTCCTAGCTGTCCCGGCAAACTTTGTCTTGCCAACTTCGTTTTTTTTTTTGACGTTCCAAGTTCAGGTACCCGTCGAGTCCCCGGTCAAAATGTATAAAAAATGGATTTTCAAAAAATCGCCATTTCTCCATGTTTTTTGCCTCATAAACCTTCCTTGGGTGAAAACTAACAGAATAAAGCTAAGACGACCTAAATCGGACCGTCCGTTCGCAAGTTATGTGTGGTCCCACGTATGCCATCGCATTTTTATATAGGGTCTGGGACCATTTGGGCAGGAGCACCTATTTTAGGCACTTCCTGTTATAATTCAGTCAATTTCAAACCTATTGATATGAATTTTGTACACGGCTAGATACTGTGTTTGTCTTACCGAATTCCATACCGAATTGGCTGAAAATTGACTGAGCTACAGCAACAAGTGCCCAAAATAGGTGATCCCGCCCAAATGGTCCCAGACCCTATATAAATAGATATTCGGCATTCCTTCAGGGATTCTTGCTGTGATTATTTCAAAGATTCCTCACGAGATTCCTGCTGAGATTCTTTAAGGGAATCCTCAGAAAAGGAATATGACAGAATATAAATTTCTGCCGAGATTTTTTTCAGGCAATCCTGGAGTTTTTTTTATATATTCAGACCGGATTTTTTTCCGGAAAATTTTCTGGGATTTTTTCAATAATTCTTCCGGGCTTTCTTCTATGCTTTTTTCTGGATTAAAGGATTTATTCAGAAAGGTTGAAGGATTCGTCATTGAAATTATCGTCATCATTGAAAATTCAAAAGCAGTTTTCTCCTTCAAAACTGATATTTTCGCAGTGAAAAGGTATTCACTGTTTTGCGGGTGGAGAATGGAGTACAGTGAATATATTTTCAATGCAAACATTTAAGTTTCGAGCGAGAAAACTGCTTTCGAATTTTTAATGATGACGGTTATGTCAATGACGAATCCTTCAACCTTAAGAGAATTCAATGGGAATTCTTTTAGGTAAAAATACCGGAATTCCTGAAGGTATTCCTTGAAAGATTTCGTTCTGGAATTTTTTCAAGTATTCATCTCGGGATTCGTCTTGGGGTATCTCCACTAGAATCCCGGGGCTTCAGCCTTCGGAGCTTTCAGCCGGGATTCTTCTCAGGATTTTCCCAGATATTTCTACCAGAATTCCTGTGGGGAATTCCCAGGATTAATCCTCCTGGGGTTCTTTCAGGGATTTCTACCGGAATTGATTTAGGAGATCTTCTGAATGAAAAAAAAAAGAAATTTTACGTGAAGTGTAACCTTATTGTCGACCCATTCCTTCATTCAATAGCGTTGCGTTGTTTCTGAAGAATCTCTGAGTTATTTTGACAGTTGAAGAAAGAGTATTAGGATAGAGCGTAAGTTAGAGCTAATGCTAATGAAACAGAGAGACATAGAATTTTTTATATAGACGGATTTCTTTCTTGGTGTGTAGACCTTGCCCAGATAAGCCACTTTGCATACTCATTTTTCTAGTTTTTTTTTTCTCGACTGACTTTTGAAAAGGGCTAAACTTTTTTTTATGGATTTTTAAAAAATGTTTTTAATCAAAAAATGACTTCTCCTACAAAAAAGTGTTGTATGAGTGATTATCACAAAATAAGTCAAATTTTAAGAAAAAAATCCAAAATGAGCCCTACACTGAAAAAAATCATTTCTAAAAATTCAAAGTTGATTTAAAAAAAAAACACCATTTTTGATTTTGATGAAATTTTGTCTCAAAACAGGTAATTATGTTCCCTACCAACCGTCCATACATCACAAGATGGGCACTTTTAAGGAAAAAAAGTTTTTCTAACAAAAACTTTATCTTGTTCGAATGATTTTTTTTTTCAGTGTATTTTGTTATCAACAATAAAACCAGTGAAGGCCATAACAATCCCAGAATCCAATGAAACTCAATTTTCTAGGAGATTTTGTGTTATTTATTGACACATTCTACCGTGACGTTACAACGTTTTGACGCATTCGTAGACAGATTTTTCACTATAACTTATGAAAACGATTGTAAACCTCAAAATATTTTTTCATATTCGGATTCCTTGTAAAATTTCTGATATATTTGACCTATTGAACATTTAGTTTGCATTAGAAAAACGTGTTTAAAATGCGTATTTGTAGCGTGACGTTACAACGCGCTAGAATCCGACCCTCTCTACCGCGAAACCAACATCTTAAAAAATCTGCTCGGATTTTTATGATATTCTAATTTATTTTTCTACCATTGAAATTTATTGGTTGGTTCTTCAATTCAATGAAATAAAACATATAAATTTTGGATTTGTTTTTGGATAATCAACTTTTACATTTCGTGACGTTACAACGCCCGTTCAGTTTCAAACAGGGTTCTGCTAGCGTTGTAACGTCACGAAAATGCCCATCATGTTAGAACCAGAATAATCAGCCAAGTTTGCCGAATTTGTAATTATATTATTGCATTATCTTCACTGCTTCACGGAGAACTTTATGCTATTGAAAATCCGTTTTGTGATAAATGGCTCGGAGGACCAAGTTATTGCTATCAGTAGTATGAATATTCCTACATGAAGGTTAATGACACCGGCACCCATCTTCGGTTTAGTACCACCCATATTCTTCTAGTTTTGTCCCAAAAACTAGCGCACTGAGATCCATTACTTCACACCGCCAGATATTTAGAATTTTCAGCATATAACTCATCACGCCGACGAGATAAACATTTTTTCAATAATCTATGCAATGTCGTCTATTCAAGTGAAAATGCTATAATTTGTTTGAGAGAATTTATTGAATCAAAAGCATACCAGAGGATCTGCATACCACTTAGGACCCTAAGAACAACTTCTGTGATCTCAGAGACAAATAGACCTAACAGTGATAAAAAAT
Source organism: Aedes albopictus (assembly GCF_035046485.1). NCBI lineage: Eukaryota > Metazoa > Arthropoda > Insecta > Diptera > Culicidae > Aedes > Aedes albopictus. Next base: position 480,604,702 of record NC_085137.1, on the reverse strand, counting down.
CTTAATTAAGGTACACCGGGGCAAGATGAAACAGCTGGTTAACATGATGTTATCCAATGATGATGAACAGCTTGAATGCCATAACACATAGTTTTTGATTCAAACAATCTTTTGGCGAAAGAAAAGTTTCTAAAATGTATTGAAAACTATTTCAAAACTTCGCGTTTCATTTTGCCCCACCTATTTCAGCTTGCCCCGATGTACCTTACTTAGAGAGTTGGTGTCTTCGGAAAAGTTGTTTGATAAATCAAAGACTTACAGCTAATTTACCATATGACGTGAGATTTCGCCACTGGTTGATGCTAAATAAAAGTTTGTAATAGTTTGCAAATGATTTCTCAAAAAGTTTCCTGTAAGTTTTGACTAATTGAGAAACTAGCAGTCAAAATTTGTAAATTTTTGGGCACTTTTTAAAAAGTTTCAACTTTTCTTTTATAAATAAATATAATGTGCATGGTTTTCCAAAATTTCAACTACCACTAGGCAAGTATAACCTTAAACCAAATGACTTTTAGGGGCTGTCCATAAACCACGTGGTCATTTTTTTGGGACTTTTCAACCCCACCCCCCCCCCCCCCCCCGCGTGGTCATTAGTCCATACAAATTTTTTTATTTGTCCATACAAAATGGTCATTGGCCGAACCCCCCCTCCCCAATGACCACGTGGTTTATGGACAGCCCCTTAAACTGAAGATACTTAAAAATAACTCTCTAAGTAATCAGGGTCCTGAGATATATGAGTCGGTGATTCTTGTGATATCAAAGACAGACGTAACCTTATTATTTAGACAGTTGGTGTCCTCGACAAAGTTGTTTGGCTGGTCAAGAACTTTAAATTGATGGGCCGTATGATTTCAAATCCTTCCACTAGGAGGCGGTAGAAGGTATACACATTTTTAGTTTCGTTTATCTCAGGATCCTGAATAAATAGAAATATTGTTGCTTCGGTAGAGTTGTTTGGTAGATCAAGAACTTTCAGTTTAATATTACATTTACATTTACAAAAGCATACCAATTTTATTATTTATCTTGAAAACATTCAACTAGCCGTAACTCTTAAAATTTTCAAATTTTGACTGATAGTTCCTGATCTTGTTATCTGTAAATGCTACAAATTTGGACTTGATTGGCTAGCTCTACACGAAGATGCAGTACTTCAAGCAGAATACATCTTTTTGACTGTCGTTTTATTAACTTTTGTATCTTGGGACCAAGTGAAACAAATCAAATCAATTTTTGAACATTTATGAAAAATATGTTGGTCTTTAATTACCATTTGATTCGAATACAATATGTCCAAAGTGAAAAAAATTCCAGCTTGTAAAATACTTTTTGAGAAATTCTAATAGTTTGCCAGCTTTTGCAAAATGGAAACTAGCGTCTTCTAGTGGCGAAATCTCGCATCAAATGGTAAATCCACTGCAAGTCCTTGACTCACTAAATTGTGCTGAAGAAACCATCTTTCCAAGTAATGGGGGCCTGAGATACATGAAATTTGAAATTTGTAAGTTCTCTAGCGCCGCTTTTTTGTGGAACTTTAAACCATACTATTCATCAACTGTAAGTCTTTGACCAACCTAACAACTTTGCTGAAAACACCAACTCTCGAAGTTATCAATACCCTGAGATAAACGAGATGGTAATTTTGTCAGTGTTTCGTCTGTTTGGCTCTAATATCATATAAATGATCGGTTTGAGTGTCATTTTTACAAGATCGCAGTAGGGGAGACTGGGTAGACTTGATCCCTTTTTCATAATTTGCCTGTAACTTTAAGAAAAAACACAAATCTAGATCCGTTTTTCGTACAGAATGGCAGATAAACATCTATTGCAAGTTTATACACAACAGAAGGCCTTTAAATTATTGTCTTAGTTTTCAAAACTGTGTTTTTATGGAGGCATGTCTTATGATGTATTTTTCAAAAATGGGCCACAATTGATCCCCTTTTGAGCACATAGTTAATTTAAAGGGAAAATAACTCCAGAAGCTTCCTATTCATTTTCTTTTCAAGTTCTCTTGCATTTTTGATGAATACGGTGTATTTGAAATTATAAGATTTCCTTAAATTGTTAAGGATATGCCCTATTTTGAAAATGGGGAGACTTGATCCCCCCGTTAATAATTAGTAATAAAATAATAAATATCTGACACGTTTTATCATTGAATATACTAGAATTCCGAGTAAGGACTGTATCGGAAATTAACTATATATGTTCAAAACATCCTAAAAAATAATTTATTCAAGTTATAAATAATTTTATTTTTGGAGGTACTATATAAATCCTCAGAAAAAGGAATGGCACTTTTGCTTTTGTAAAAATAATTATTTTACATGGCCATCAATCTCAAAGTTTAAACGCATGATCTTGAAATTTTGGACACCTCTTAAAAATTTGAAATTGCGGAAAAAATGGATTTTTTTTTTGTTTTTTTTAAATATATTAGCGCAAATATATTCTTTCCCAGATTGCTCATAATATAGGTAAAAAAAAATTTTCAAGAAAAAATTCGATTCCATTTTAGCGCAATTCTTAAAAATGAAAAAAGGTCATTTTTCAGGGACCCTATTTTTTGATGCTCATTCAAAGCACGATTACGCAAATAAAAAATACATCAAATTGATGATTCAATTTTGTTTTAATTGGAAATGTTTTTAAACTTCACGACGAGGTAGCTTTAGTAGAGAACGGAATTGTATAACCTTTGAAGATATTTAAAACAGACTGTCAAAGTTCGACAAAAAATTAGAGTTTTTTTAGGATAGGTCATTTTTTAAATGTTGGGGGTTTTTCGATCATAAATATTTTTTTTTAAGTTGGTGTTCGGTGATATGTTATGTGTACATAACTGCTAACAATAATTAATATTTTTTGGATTTTTCGCCGTACAAGTTTTATTCGCTACAGGTTATTGAAGCGCTGAAAAATCTTTAAAAAACAACAATTTGTCCAAAACTTTAATTTGTGAGATGTATTCATTCTACAATATTTTCAATAATGCTAAACATTTTTCATTTTTTTTCATGCTGTTCTAAACTTGACTGTATTGTGAAGATTTGATAGAAGAACCGAAATGATAAGACCAAACATGCTTCGAGATAGAGCATCCTGAATGTTTATAGTTAATTTCCGATACAGTCCTTAAACAGAGGTTTCCAAATAGAATTTTATTTTTCACATGTATAATGTGTGTGTAGTCCTCGAGGGAACAAGTCTCCCCATGTCACTGTTGTATACTTTAAGCAACATTAACCCTAAAAGGAATACCTGGGGTCCATTGGACCCCAGGCGCCTTTCAGAGCTCGTCTATGATGGAAACACACTGCGCGAGGTGACGAAACTGAGGCCATGAAGGTATCCCTTTTAGGGTTAATTAAAAAAATATATAACAGCCTTATTTGGATAAATACGTTTGATTATATTTTATTTATACTATGTGCTGTAAAATTTTGACACGATTTGGTTCAATTTTCACAAAGTTATTAAGGTTTTTCCGAATCACCAAAAAGATTTTTGAAGGACTGAAAATAAACCATTAGCCATTAAAAAATAATGCAATACACAATTAAAATCAATTGTAGCCAAAACATTGTCGGCTGTCCAGATGTTGTTTTGGAAAAAATATGCTAAAAGGAAACTGTTTTTGATTCTGAGAAAATATGGGGGGAACAAGTCTCCCCAGGGATCAAGTCTCCTCAGTCTCCCCTACAATTACAATTTAAACCATTTTTGGAATTTATATAGAGCGTAGATGTTGGCCAAACATCAAATCCCTCGGGTCTCAAGAGTCTTCGTAGTTTATGAAAGGGACTTAGTGTTACGAAATTTATGAATGATACCTTGAAAAAGGACTCATACACAACGAGAAAGAAATTGGTTTGGAATATAGAACTACCTTTGTCCACTGCAGAAGTCGTCCAAGCTAGAGAAATTTGGTCTTTTCCACAGAACTTTTTTCGTGACGTTACAACGCAAACTTCATCCAGGTGAAACTAAGGCGTCAGTGAACCGATTTCCTTTGTTTTAATCTCATTTGAAAGATATTCTGGAGTACAAAGACCATACAAAATTTCAAATTTGAAACTTGTTCCGAATTTGAATAAATTTCATAAAGGTTGATTTTCCGTGACGTTACAACGCTTTAAAAACCTATACTTTGACCAACCATACCTCATAGTTGTAAAGTATTACAATTAAAATTCTTTGTATGCTGAACAATCTACATACATTTATCTGTTAATCATGGGAGATTTTTGAAAAATCAGTGCGTTGGTGTTTAAAATACGGCAGCTTTGATGAATAGTGTGTCTAAATGCCTTAGAATCACGATTTTATTGTTAATCTTAACCGTCGTTCAATTAATATGTTTTGTCACATTAATATAATGTAGAATACATTTTTGGACGATAAGAGTAGTGTAGAATATTATAAAAATGTGAAATATGCCAAATTTAAACTTTGAAAATTTAGTATTGATGATACGGGGCCCGTAGAATGTGTCTATTCAATCATTTGGAAGGGTTTTCCTATACATAAAAAACTTCAAAATATAACAAATGTATTTTCTTAGGAAATGTAATGTTTGATCGCAATATGTATTGAAGTGCACTTTTAAATATACAATTATTTATAATTATGAATTTTTATGAATTATTATTTTTATGAATACCTGTTTGCCTTTACTTTGTCGCCAGGAATAGGCAAAAAACTATGGAATTTCTGAGTGCCTGGTATTGTTTTGGCGTTATTATATATTTCTTCGAGATCTTCTGACATTTTAATGTACTGTTCAGTGGATACGTAACAGAAATTTAATTTAGTTATATTTTTATCTGTCTGTACAACTGCCCAGTTATATAACTCTCGTGGAGTTGTTATGGTATTTCCATAATCTCGAGCAAGACTTGCTCTCTTTGCCATTCGCTTGAGAGTGCCACCAATAGCATCACATGGACCTTTACCGTGGGACGTTGCAAAAAAATGCCATTCTGCTCTTAATGCATGCTTTGACTGGAATCTACATAGACTAGCAAAGTTCTTCTTATTTTTGTATTGTGATGCTACCCCATCAGACATAAAATAAATTTTAGAAAAGTTCGTTAATTGTTTCATAAAATCTATCATTTTTGAGATGAACAACTGCACCGCAACTGTATCGTGAGCCATTACTTCCGATATGATAATGAAGCTAACATTTACAAGTTTATTATCTTTCATATAGTAAATTTCAAATGGGTGTATTGTTGCTTGCGAGTTGTTCCAATGATATCCTTGAGCAGCGTTTTGAATTATGAATGAATAGTTTTCAGAGAAATCACAAATCGCAAGAATTTCATCATCCTTTAATGTATCTTTTTTATTTCTGAGAAATGATGATTGTTGTTTATGAATAAAGTCGTGTGTTATAAGTTTGTCAATTTTATCAACAAGATACGGAACAAATTCATCAACAGGTTTAATAATCGTTTCTAAATCACAGCGATCAGTATTCAACCACTGCTGAAATATAATCTCTTCTTTGTCATTTGATTCTAATATCAATGTAAGTTCCTCTTCAATGTGTTCATTACAAGCACACTTTTCACAAGCACGGAAAAAGAAAATAATCTGTTCTGGTGGAAATATCGCAAAGCATTTTTTGTATTATTTCATCTTGTGACACAATTCTTATACTGTTGAACATTAAATTTACATTTTCATGAATAGTACATATGCATACATTATGTATACCAGTAGAATCAAGTTAAATACAATGCTTTGGTCGCAACTGTGTAAATACTGTGAAACCAATATTCACAATTTTGTACATATCTACAAAAATCATATAAGCCTCTTTGAGCGACATCATCAAAAGTAGTTTTTGAACTTGTTGTTTTTTTTTCCATTTCGAACCTCAGAAACAAAATCATTTGTTCCTGGCATTGGCCTGCTGATATCATTATCATCAAAAAATTCTCTTACTATTTGTTTTGTATCGTCATCAATACCATGCCCCCTTCTTTTTTCGGTGATACAAAGAATACCCTGTTCATAAACAAGATCCTTCACCTGCCTCGCCATATACATTGGTGCGTTAAACTCTCTTGTGATTTTATTTACCGACCAAGACTTAGGAAGTACAGATAGTATTTTAATCTGTTCGCTTCTGTCAGTTGTAGGGTGATTGAACTTATCCTTTAAGGACAGACTTGTTTGAATCCCAAAATGGCCGCCACAATGGCCTACTTTGGCAACTACTGACGATTTCGAAAGCACAAATCTTTTCGTAAACAAAAACAGCGCACCTGAGCTTCTTATTTCAAGCTTATTACAAGTGAACAAGAACAGAATAATAAAATGCATTGTTGTTTGAAGCTTGCTTCTTGAGATTTGTGCGTCTGAAGTTCTGATGAACTGCTGAAGCGGGATTTCAAGACGTTTGTCCTTAACTGCATAATTATCTCGTCATACGCCTCCACTTTGCCAACATCCGTTGAATCTATTCCAAAGATATTTTTTCGAACTCCTTTCGTAATCTGCAATGATTTGTTTATGCGATATTCCATACTTCTCATGTTTCTAGATGAGATTGGCGATAAACTCAATGTTTCAGCAATGGTATTAAACTTCTCAATATTATGGGGACCCTGTAGTTGATCTGTTGACGGAATTGACTCCAATGATGGAATAGATGGTACCATATCTGTAAGATAAAAGTTAAGGTTAACAATATAATAATGAATGCAGTGGAAAGTTAATGATAGTTATTTATGCAACGAGTTGCAAAAATGATTTTTTTTCGCACAAGTAGGGTAAAAAATATAATTTGGACATGTATATAATTTGGACATGCACGGCGATGTATGCCTTGTTCCGGAGAGCTAATAAAAGTAGATACTTCTCAATATCGATTATTGGATCAAATAGACCCTATTCTGATAACTTACGTTGAAAATACGCTTAACAATTAAGAATTTACTTCAAAATTATCGAAAATGTAAATTATTTCACTAAAACCCCTCAAATGCACAGGTATGCAAAACGACATACACTTCACAGTCACATACAATATTCACCTCAAAATCGTTGAAATAATAATTGTAAGAAATTTAAAAGCCTTATTGCATTGAAACATGTTCAATAAAGAAGCATTAGGCAGCCAATCTCTTAACATTCATCTAGAACGCTTAATATAGGTGGTGTCCAAAATACATTACAAGTTTTCTACTGTAAATATATGTTGGTCATCTGACGAACTACATGGGGATGCACTGCGATTGCATACTTGGAGGCGTATTCTGTGGGTCTGGCGATATTTCCTCGATTTTAACAAAAACTGTAATAGTTATCAAAATAGATGCCTGTTAAGCGGAGAAATTTGATTATTTGTAAGAAAATATTTGTTAATTTATGCTACTTCCATGATTTAGCAGTATTCATGGCTAAACATTGAGATAATTGCCCTGTCCAAATTATATATACCTGAGGGTGTCCAAAACATATATTCGGTGTCCAAAATGCAATTCTAACAGGCGATCGGAAATTGCGATTTTCTCAGCTTAAAATGCTTTCGTTAAGGTTTTTGTCACCAGGAACGCAAAGCACAATCATATTATAAGCGTATTGGTAACTTTGCAAAATAATTAATTGCTTTCTAAGAAATCTAGGGGACGATTTTTTCAACGTTGTCCTCAGCCTGTCCAAAATACATGAATTACCCTAGTACATTTATCCAACGAGGCTTGCCGGGTTGGATAAATACGAAGAATACTGAAAAATGTATTTTTGCAACGAGCTGCAAAATGAGTTATATAAAAGAAGCTAACACGTTGAAGGCTTACTTACCCAGCTCATGTTCGATTTGTTGACCACTCGTTGACGGTTCTGGTTCTGGAACATCATGATGTTGCTGCCCACTAAATGATGGTTGCATAGTTTCGTCGTTTCCATCCGATCGGCGTTTTTTCGTATTCGGGCTTCTGTTGTGACTTATCAATCCACGACATGACTCACAAATACTCATCGATTCGTCGATTTCATGTGTATATCCCATGGAATGAATTTTATCTATCAATCTTAATGACATGCCCCGTAGATTATGACGGTTGCACTTTGGATTGTTTATTTTTGCACTGCACTTGAATTTGTTGAATTTTGATTTATACGATTGATCCATTACTTTTCAGAACTGCCTTTAATAACCAAAGAGAAGTAACACGTTGAATGATACCGATTCATTTTCTTGTTTTGTTCATATTTGCTTTAGGTACAACTCTTGATTTGTTTTTTTTTTCGATTAGGTAGTTCGAATCTAATAAATAGGGAATCGCGCCACTTGGGCGGTGGTTCTATATTCGTCTGTTTTCCACTATAACTCAGTCAAATTTGAACCGATTGGCACAACTTTTGGAATGTGGTGAGATAGGTATAGTATCTACCCATGTACAACATTTCAAGTCAATTGGTTCAAAACTGACTGAGTTATAGTGGCAAACAGACGAATATAGAACCACCGCCCAAGTGGCGCGATACCCTAGCCTTACCTAATAATAGGTAAGAACATGGGGTAGAAACGTTTGGGTAGAAATTACAGCAGCACGTATGAAATGCGTGTTCTAATTGTATATTGTTTCGTACTTCTAGAGTGCTGCTGCGTGAATATGGGTGCATTGCATTGTCGCATATGGCACAATAAGTTTCATTGCATTTTGAGATTACTAGATAACCTTCACTGGTTTAGTTTGTTTTTAAAAAAAGACACTGAAAAAATAATAATTTGGACATGAAAAAGTTTTTGTTAGAAAAACTTTTTTTCCTTAAAAGTGCCCATCTTATGATGTATGGACGGTTGGTAGGGAACATAATTACCTGTCTTGAGACAAAATTTCATCAAAATTAAAAATGGTGTTTTTATTTAAATCAACTTTGAATTTTTAGAAATGATTTTTTTCAGTGTAGGGCTCATTTTGGATTTTTTTCAGTATTTTTTTCTTAAAATTTGACTTATTCTGTGATAATCACCCATACAACACTTTTTTGTAGGAGTAGTCATTTTTTGATTAAAAACATTTTTAAAAAATCCATAAAAAAAGTTTAGCCCTTTTTAAAAGTCAGTCCAGATAAATTTTGAAGAAACTAAGTATGCAAAGTGGCTTATCTAGTCTTGGTGTACATACCCAGAAAGTTTCATTGTAATCTGAGAGGGTGCTGCCAACTCCGAAACCGAATACGATTTGGGGCGAAATTCGTCTATATCTAGATGTTTCTAGTAAATCATGTCATCTGACAATCATTTCTTATTGTGCTTGAGTATTTATCCTCTCTTTGACACATATAGATGCATTGTATCAATACGGATCAGAATACAATGAGTACATAAAAGTTGTGCTAAAATAAAGTTTGAAAAAAAGTAGATGTTGAGGACTCACATTGAAGATTTTTTTTTTGACTATGTCATAGACCCCAATTTGTTCGTGAAATCATGTTTATTTCATTAAAACTTGACTGTAGTTCATTTTTTGTATGTAATGAATCTATAGTAAGCACTAAATGCTGTAAAAAATCAGCTAGATTGGATGCAAGGCATATGAGAAATTTCGGTGGTAGCATCTAATAGGAGACTCGGTTGTAGTTCCCAAAATGTTTGCAGAGGGTTGTTTAGAGATCTTGAAGAATTATTTGAAAAGCTGTGTGACAAAAAATCCTATACAGTTTAACGATAATTATAGCAAAAAATCAGATACGAAATTATAAACTAATTTAGAATTCATTCAATTCAGATTTTCCACAGATTAAAAAACATGAAATCCTATTTGATTTTTTCGAATGTGTTCAGATAATATGAATTCCTGTAGTCAAAACAAATACAATACGCCTCCGCTCACTGAAACAAATTCCTTGCTACGCCACTGATAGCCCACTTTTAAGTGACCTGAGGCATCTTTTTGATTATCCAAAACAAAGGGATTTACCAGATCCAGATTACAGAGGTCGATAAAATTCGATCGCCGAAAACCTCTTACCGAAACCTAGGTGCATTATTCGTGCCCGGCACATTGACTCAGAACCAGGAATCACACTATCAACAGCTGATATTTTTTTTTCAGTTCAACTAGCAACCCAAGCCCTGCAGTTTACTCCCCAAGTCCAATCATTGCTGATTGTTTCAGCTGATAGAGAAATAGAATGTAGGCACAAACTGTGAGTAAGATAACACGATGCAGTTTGTATAGGTCATGTTCAACACATCTCGTGCGCTACATCGAAAGTAATGGTGAAATTAACAACGTCATTTAACAAATTACTTAATTGGCGCGGATAGTATTCTATATCACAGCTGTACATGTTTATGAAGAAAGCTTAATAACTGATTTCTATTGAACTTTGCAATTCCCACAAATCCTAATCATCATAATGACGTCAATGCCTTAGAGCCAGAATGCAGATCAGAACGATCTCCTAAACAAAGAGATAAACAGGTTTGCTTTTTCGGGGTTTACCAGCGTGCATTGCTTGCATGTGATATTATTGGTGGTCGTTAACTCGCATGCTTTTTGAAGAACTAGTTTTTGTTATGCGGCAGAGGGCAGAAAGGGCATTCGCCTTCTATTTGGCCGTAGAAAATGTAAACAAAGTAAACACGTTGTTTTTGTTTTGTACTTTCTGTTGATGTGCAGTGCATACTGGGCTGGAAAATGATAAGATAAACTGAGAACAGAGGCAGATGTTTACGGACCGAGAGATACGGAGATCTTTACGATGTTACAGCAAAGTTACATAACGTCAAATATTCTGAGGGAAAGGCAGGGAGAAAGGTGACCCAAAGTGTAGGGGAGACTGGGGAGACTTGATCCCTTTTTCTTAATTTACCTGAAACTTCAAGAAAAAACACAAACATAGATCCGATTTCCGTACAAAATGGCAGGTAAACATCTATTGCAAGTTAATACATAACAGAAGGCCTTTAAATTATTGTTAAAGTTTTCAAAACTGTGTTTTCATGGAGGCATGTCTTATGATGTAATTTTCAAAAATAGGTGACACTTGATCCCCCTTTAAACACATGGTTTATTTAAAGAGAAAATAATTCCAGAGTCTTCCTATTCATTTTCTTTTCGAGTTTTCTTGTATTTTCGATGAATATGGAGCGTTTGAAATTATAAGATTTCCTTAAATTTTTAAGGATATGCCGTATTTTCAAAATGGAAAGACTTGATCCCCCTTTTCTTGGTTTGTACTAAAGTTATAATTATCTGACACATTTTATCGTTGAATAGACTAGAATTCCAAGTAAATAGAGGCTTCCGAATAGAATTTTATTTTTCACATGTATAATGTGTGTGTAATCCTCGAGGGATCAAGTCTCTCCATGTTACTGTTGTGTATACTAAGCTGAATTAATTAAAATATGTTAACAACAGCCTTATTTGGATAAATAAGTTTGAAAGTATTTTATTTAAACTATGTGCTGTAAAATTTTGACACGATTTGGTTCAATTTTTACAAAGTTATTGAGATTTTTCGGAATCGCCTAAAAGATTTCTGAAGGACTGAAAACAAACCATCAGCCGTTAAAAAATAATGCAATGTACAATCAAAATCACTTGTAGCCAAAACATAGTCGTTTGTCCAGGAGTAGTTTTGGAAAAATTATGCTAGAAGAAAAATGTTTTTGATTCCGAGCAAGTATGGGGAGAACAAGTCTCCCCAGGGATCAAGTCTCCTCAGTCTCCCCTACTAACGAGGTTAAATGGACAAAAGTTGAAAATCCTCGTTCAATGATATAGGATGATAGGCTTGTTTCTTTTTCATATAATAGAATAAACTACACTAGTTTACAGCATTTTTGAACTCGGTAAGCTGATGATCATTTTAAGGTGAAACTGGATCCATTTCCTCACTTTTTGGTTTTTGATTTTTTATTAAATAATGAAGCAATATTTTCAAAATCTGTTTTCGTGCACATGTAGGGTATGGATCAAGGTATCTTCTGAATTTTTTTGAGTTGGAAAATGTTTTCCATTTTTGCAGAAACCATTTTTGAACAAAATTTCACAAAAAAATGGTTTCTGCAAAAATGGAAAACATTTTCCAACTCAAAAAAATTCAAAAGATACCTTGATCCATACCCTACATGTGCACGAAAACAGATTTTGAAAATATTGCTTCGTTATTTAATAAAAAATCAAATATCGAAAAAATGAGGAAAAGCTTCCAGTTTCGCCTTAAGTGTAGAATGTTCTGAATTCGAAAACGTAAAGGAAAAAAAAGAGTGAAGTGGATTTTTTTTCGACTTTGAATCGATTTGAAATCGATTTTTGTTCTATTTTTAAGCAAAGGTGCTCCCTTTATACCGTCAAGGCGCCATTCACCGTGTGCCTTCGAATATTTTTTCATTATTTCCACATTACGATTGAATGATATGACAATTTCCCTTCAATTTTACCAATACAACACTAATGTATTGTTACCATGTCAAAACGCTCATTAGAAACATTCAAAAGTATCATTTTGACACTAAAGTGTGATTACATGAAGCGGGCTTCTGCTCGTTCACTGCATTCATAGTGAAAAAACGAAAACTGCGCTGATTTAAGCGATAAACTAAATGTAGTAACGTTTTTATTCCACCAAGAAGCAATTAAATTCACATATCAGGGATGTATTTTGCATTACCGAAGTAAGTTTAATAAGAAAGTACGATTACTCGTACTTTTAATTGAAACAAAAAGGCACGGTAAATGGGTACCCTAAAAATCAATGGTCTCCATTCACCGTGCCCCATATTGTCCCATATATCTAGAAAAAATTGATAATTTGAACATTCGTTTTTCTAATAAAATCTTGCAAGTTATTACTTGAAATGAACTTAAACGAAGAAAATTCCCTTGGCTGGGTTGTTTTGATCATCTTTAAACAAAATAGAATAAAATTTCTCATACACGGAATCAGGCGACCTTACTACCTTCTACTAATTGTACTATATCACCAAATTTTGTGAAAAATTTTATACTTTTGTGGATATTGCTTTAATTTTAACCTATAATGAAGGTAATTGAAAGCGGCACCAACAATGTTTATAAGACTGGTGTCAAATGACAGCCCTTCCTCTCCTTTTCTTGGCGTAACGTCCTCACTGGGACAAAGCCTGCTTCTCAGCTTAGTGTTCTATGAGCACTTCCACAGTTATTAACTGAGAGCTTCCTCTGCCAATGACCATTTTGCATGCGTATATCGTGTGGCAGGCACGAAGATACTCTATGCCCAAGGAAGTCAAGGAAATTTCCTTTACGAAAAGATCCTGGACCGACCGGGAATCGAACCCGTCACCCTCAGTATGGTCATGCTGAATACCCTTGCGTTTACCGCCTCGGCTATATGGGCCCTATGACAGCCCTTATTTGCCCCGAATCCTCTTAGATCCACGGTTAATGGTACCTTTACGGTACATCTAAATAAATAATGCTCCGATTGAGATAAAATTTATACTGTAACTGGCTTACATGTAATATTTCAAATGTACGCCGAGAAAGAATTTTTTTATTGATTTTATGCTTCGTTGGATAAATGTACGACTCGTGCTGAAAAAATCGTCTTTTTGCAACTCGTTACATAAATAACTATTTTCTTATTGAAAATACAAATCTACATTCCCAGAAAACATTTTTGCTGTGAAAGAGCGGAATAAACAACTCTTAAGCATACTTTCGCCAAAGAAACTGTTGTTCAGCTACTTATGTTTCTTGGGATTATTTTTTGGAAATTTTGCTGAAATTTAATTAGATTGGCCAAAATAATCACCAATATCTCGAATCATACTAAATTAATGCAAAAAATATGTTCAGATGATCGTTTACATTCTGCTTTCTATTTACGCAAAAAGATTGAAAATTTGTTGACCGCATCCCAAGATGTTCACATTTTATGAAATATTATATTTATTAGAGCTATACCTAATTCCATATTTATTAGAGCTCGCTTTTCAGGAAAAACTCAAAGTTTTATTTTGAAAACTAGTGCTATTACCGCGTTGGCCTAAGGTCCCCTATAGTCTATTTTACAAAACGACAACAGTGTTGATATTGATATTCACACTCACGGGCTTGGACACAAACTCTTGTCAAATTGTCATTCATGAAATGAGCGATCATCTGATCCGAAACGTCTCGTAAAAAATGGCTCATCCACCGTGGTTGGGCTGATATTGGTATTCCTAGAGATATCGATACATACCTACTGTAGGTAAAAAAAAACACACCCACACTATAGCAACCCCCAGGGTATCTTTGAGTAATACCGATCCCGTTGGATAAAATTCCAAGAGAAGCATTTCAAAGGCACCTAGATTCATGGACAATATAGCAGAAAAAGCGAGCAAGAGTTTCTGTTTGATTATCTAAAGGTCCCATTAGGCGTGACAAATATTTGGCCAAACAAGCCCAACAAATGACCAACATAGCCTGAATCATAGCAACCATGGATAAATGTCGGACTTCAATGGCAAATATTTGTCATAATGACAAACAGTCTAATAGCACCTTAAATCTCGCGCTGGCGCCTTAGGTCCCAAGATCGCGACCAAAACTCCAGAATGTATGCTATTTAATGGCAATGCTGCTTCGGATACTATTCAATATGGGTATCTATCGATCGGGCTTCATGAGTAGAACTCAAAAATGAATATCCGACGCCATTTTGAAATCTGAGTATATCGAATAAACTAGTTACCCTAAATTAGGTTGTTTTCCCTCTTTTCCTCACCGATGTTGTCAAAAACAAACAGAGATGCATCTACCCAGCGGGGGTCCTTGAGCCCAATAAGCCAATTTTGGGTAAATGCAGGTTTACTCAAATTTGGGTTGAATGAGGGGGGTCTTGGGTTGAATTTACCTACTCTTAAGTAAATGTTTTTGCTGGAGGTGAAGGCAATTTACCTAGTGCGAGTTTAATCGATTTACTCAAATTTGGCTTATTGGGCCGAACTATGGGATTGCGTCAAAAGAACTCAATTTTGGGTAGTTTGGCGGCTCCGTGTGGATGTTCATGAATGTCACATTTGCAGAAGAAAAGAAGAATAAACTCGGGGAAAAAAGAAGACCGTGGATAAGTCCATACGGATCAGAATATAACGATAGCGTAGAAGTTGTGTTGAAATGGAACCTGAGAAAATTATCAGATATTGAAGACCTACAATGAAGATTTTTTTTTGGAATTACACCATAGACTTCCATTTTTTTCGTCAAATCATGCTTATATTATCGGAACTTAACCTTTGATAACAAATTTATTTAAAGATTTGAATTGTGAGACACCTTGGGCGTTATCGGGTCAATTGTGTTGAACACTGAATTAAAAACTTATTGTTTCAAAATTAGGTATATAGGGTAAATGTACCAATAGTGGTGCTATTAGTAGCTCCTTGTAGTAAAATAATTGAATAAAATTGATAATACCACAAAATAAAAAGTCTGAAAACGTTAATCGGTAGTTTTTCACTTAAATTTGCTAGGAAAATTGTAAAAACCATTGTTTATTTCAGTTTTTGCTAATAAATCACTTGCACCAACTATAGGTACACGGTTCCTATTATGGAGGTAAAATTTAACATTGGTTCCTAGTGGCGCATCCCATTGAATTCTTTTGCGACCCACCATTATAGGAACACTACCACCACTATAGGTGCAAAGGAGCAAAAAAATTAAGGAAAATAATTGTTTAAAATAGGTTTTTCGGCAAATTCTGAACACAAAACTGAATTAATGTTATTAATTAGTTATGATGCATCTATTAAAAATGTCATTTGCGAGCTTTTTGGTCGAAATAGTTCTAAATTGGCACTACCACCACTATTGGTACTACCTCCACTAAGGGAGCTTTTACCCTATAGGTCTTGCATTATTGCCTTTTTTAATTTGGGGCTTTGTTTTGCCTTATCTCTTATTTGATAATTCTGTCAATTAAATTCATAAGAGTTGAATTTTAAGGCGCTGATTATTGATACCCTGTTTTGCAGTTCAATATTTTTTCTGGGTGCTCCATTCCATCTCTAAGGGCGGTGCCGGTTTGTTGAAAAAGATGCACGACTTGCGCCCGCATTTAGGCAAATTTATACTCGGGCACTTTCGCAGATGCTGGGGTAGTTAATGGTTGCTCACTTTCAGGTGTATTCTTTGGAACCGGCGATGTTTTTTGGTACCGTCAAACAGGGTATTTTTGAAAAGTGATAGCACGGCGTGTGTATGGGAAAGGTTTATAACAAAAAAATGGGCATCGTCAATTTTTTCGCTATTCAAAAATAGAGGCTTTCAGCTTTCATTTGCACGATCCCTCAAAAAAATCCACCGAGGGATCTCGAACAACTTTTTCAGAATACTGTTTTTCCCCATACAAAATGAACGGTTCCAAATTAATCCCTATTTCTACTTAACAAACATACCAAATTTTCGATGTTGGGCTTGAATGAAAGCTGGTAGCGTCAACTTTCACGTAACGTAACATTACCGATGCTTATTTTTTTGTAATAAATTTCTTCTACCAGACACACCGTGATAGCAGTTAGACATTTATTATATAACTATAATTCTATCAATTAGTTTATGTCACAAAAGTTCAGTGTATTAGACGTAGTGACTTAATTTCCCCAACAGCGGGAAGAAAAAAAAAAAATCAGTTAAAAAGGCAGCCGTGAATCTAGAATATACTTTACTATAACATAATTATACTATAATGTTCATATCAAAGGTATTTTCATTACTATCAAGTTTATATGACACTCTTTTGGGCAAACTAAACCGTTAAGTTGATTCACGGTATATGAAAAACAGTACAATCCATATCTAGCTTAAATTCTCATAATTAAGAGTGTTCATACAATTTGGAATCATTTTTGTGCATAGCAACAGAAATTTCCGTTCAACGTGATTTTACATAATTTAAACTATTTTGTTATTTTTTTATTCAAACTCCGAAAACTAGGGTATTGGTTCCCTTATTAAGCATGTGGCTCCCATTTTCATCTTACGAAAAACAAGGGATTGGAGCGCTGTTTGTTTTGTTTCTTATTTTTGTATTTTTGTTAGAAGTGAGCACCCATGTAAACACAAGGAACGGAATCAATCGGTGCCCATAATCGGGGGGGGTTCGATTATGGAGGGTTCAGAAGTATTTCAAAGCATTTCAGAAGCGTTTCAAGGGGTTTTCTGAAAGGATCTTGTTTAAGGTAATTTCAGGTGATTTCAGGGGCGCTTCAGACGGTTTTAGGGAGTCTCAGATGCCTCTTAAGGGCATTGTGACCTCTTGGTACCTTCCGTTATTCGCTCGCCCTTGTGATACACAGGCACCATACTAAGCGCCGAAACTCACTTGGACCCCCTAAAACGCATCTGAAACTCCTTAAAGTGCTCCAAGGACCACCTGGAGATTCCTGAGATTCCTATCACCAGAAACGCTCCTAAGACCTCCTGATACCTTCTTGGAATCTCCTGAGACACCTTAAGCCGCCCCTAAGACTCCTGGAACGCTCTCAGAAGCCCTCCTGGAATGCCCTTGAGGCTTCTTAAAGAGAACTTCCTAGAGAGCGCCTCAGAGACCTTCTGGAACCCTCTCAAACGCCCCTGAGACACTTTGAAACGCTTCCGAGACTTCCTGAGATCACCCAAAATGTCCCTGATATCCCCTGGATCGTACCAATGAGGCTCTCTGGGTTCCCCTGAAACTCCCTGAGACCACCTGAAGTGCATCTGAGATCCCCTGAAACCCTATGGGAACCATAAAACGCCCCTGAGAATCCTTGTAGCGCCACTGAGACCCCCTTTAACCCCACTGAGATATCCTGCAACCCCCTCGGATCACTTTAAACACCCCTGACACTTCTCGAAACGCCTCTGAGAAATATTCGCTTGCAAGAGATATACTCACTTGCTAAATTCTCAGTTCAGAGTATGAAGAATTAGCATAAAATTCAGCATAAATTCACGAGAAATAGAAACAATTAAACAAAAAAAAATATCTCAGTTCAGAAGCATACTATCAATAAACGGTTTACGTATTTTAGTTTTATTTAAAAGTTTTCCGAATAAAGTAAAGGTCGCACACGCATACCAAAGTCGCAAAAGAGCTGTGAGAGCGAGGAGAGTATAAATCACACTCTCACTATGGAGAGTCGCCTTCACATCTCTTGCACGACTTTGATATGCGTATGCGACATTTACTTTATTCGGCAAACTTTTAGATAAAACTGCAATACAAAAGTTCATCATACGCGGTTTTTTGATAGCATGCTTCTGAACTATGATAGTAGCAATTGAGTATAACTCTTTGGAAGTTAATATTCCCAACACTGCCCGTGAGACACCCTGAAGTGTTCCTAAGACCCTCTGGAGCGCCCTGAGATCGCTTTCAAACGCCCCTAATTTCCTGGTACCCCCTGAGACTCCCTGGAACCCCCTTAAAACGCCCCTGAGATCTCTTGGTACTCCTGAATTCTGCAGAAATGGCCTTGGGAGGGGTTCTGAAACTCCCTGAAGTGCTTCAAAGACCACCTGGAGATTTCTGAAATTCCTATCACCAGAAGCGCTCCTGAGACCTCCTGGTACCTTATTGAAATCCTCTGAGACACCTTAAACCGCCCCTAAGACTCCTGGAACGTTCTCAGAAGCCCTCCTTGAATGCCCTTGAGACTCCTTAAAGAGACTTTCCTAGAGAGCGCCTCAGAGACCTGCTGGAACCCTCTGAAATGCCCCCGAGACCCTTTGGAACTCCCCTGGAACCCCCTGAGAATTCTTGAAGCGCCTCCGAGGCCATCCAGATCTCCCTTGAGACCCCCTGAAATGACCCTGAGACCCCATGAAGCCCACTGCTACCCTTTAGAGCACCTGTGACCTCATGGTACCATATGAACCCCGTGGGACCCCTAAGATCTGCAACCTCCTTTTGTTCTCCCCATAATCGCCCCTTGGTCGCCATTGCCATAGTAACCGTCATTATAAGATTTTCTAATGCACCATAAAAATGCATAAATTAAAAGTACATGAAAGTAACCTGCCTAACAATAGATTTTAGTATGATGATTTTATTAGGAAATTCCGGACGCGCACTGTTGTAAAAAGTACAACACTACCCAAAAACCTCGCTCGCAGTATACAGCGCAAGCACGGAGCAGTTTCGGCTGCTTGATGGCGCGAGTCCTGAAAGGTTAATTAGGCAATAACATGCTTTATTGAACCAATAATACACCCTGCTTCCAATCCATTTCACACAAAACTTGGATAAGGAAGAGCATGTTTTTGATTCACTTTCAATTTCGTTGGGATTTCCTCCTGAATCAAACTTCAAATTCATGTGATAAGATCATGTTGTTGAACAACGATTCTTGCTACATTAGGCTAAACTATTCTTCGACAACCGTACGTGACGCAATTTCGGATAAAACGAGTTTGTTTCAACTGGCGTTACTAATAAAATTCACTCTATTTTCACTCACATATAATATCTTAAGACAATACTAAAACACATCATTGCATGTACGTATAACACGGAATTCCTTACATTCTAATGAACAGTTTGGAAAACTGGTTTCACGAGCTCACATTTACGTGCAGCTGGGCAACTATCTATTTGCAGTGTAGAACCTGGCAGCGGTGGTCGTTACCCAGAGTTGAACTTTCTTCTACGGCTGAGGCTTAGATCTACTTCAACCTGTACTTCCACACAATCACCACTGTTACGAAATCAATGTTCCGTTGCCTTTTGGTCTTCTATCGTTGATCGGTGACTGGCTGGCAGCGGTAGGCCGAACGCATTTTGGAATGAGGGTAGCATTGTAAGTTTTATAGCCAAAAACACGTTTTCGACCAAAAATATTCAAACTGTTGTCGTTCGATCGCACCCTGCCCTTCACCTTTCTTCCTCTTCACATCTCCACGGTTCGTCAATTTCCGAGACGTTCTACACTCAAATTCGACTTTGTCCACCCAAATGATTTAGCCACTCTTACGTAACGATCACTTTCACACACGCGCGCGAACAACTCAGGCACTTCCACCCATGCGTGCTCATTTACATCCAACCATCGAAAAAATCCTTGCTCCGACCCCATCTAATCAATATTCAATTTTCGGAAACTGCCAACCATTCCACTTTCGATTTCGCTCTCCTTGCCGCAGCCCCCGGCCGCCGGATGGTTCTGGTTCCACAGGGCCGAATACTTGGTGACGTCGATCTCCATCTGGTCCAGCACGGCCAGCTCGTCTTCTGAGTCACGCACCAGCTTGTGGAAGTTCATCGAGAGCTCCATCGAGTCGTTGGTACCGTTGAGGTCCGACGGAAGCAGCGACTTATCCAGGTGCTTTTTGGCGTCGATCAAGGTCTTGTGGAACTGTGTGCGGGGAGGAGGAAGGCAGGAGAAAATGATTAATCTTTTGAATTTGGCGCTTTCGGCGAGTTAGTAGTATAAAAGGTGGTAATCATTAGCACACATGAAAACATTTGTCCCGGCCCGAATCTGATCGGCGTTGATTGGCATGAATGTGAGAAATCCGCGGCAAGGTGAGGGCCGCCGAACGATGATTGTTTTGTCTGGCCTAATTGGTGGTTCATTGACTGATCCAAACAGAGGCGGTTACATGGGGAGCAAAAACTGGCGAAATAAAACTACGCTAACCTGAGAGATTGACAATGGATACATTATATCTTTAAGTGAATAGTAAGTCAGATTTATGTATCAATAAATGATAATACATGTTATGTGATTTCTGAAAAAATGTTTCATTATTTCTTTGAAGTTGATCTTGTTGAACAAAACATGAAGTAAATTTGTCGCTACAAAATGATTAGTTGACAACTTAGAAAGATAGCTCGGATCCTCACAAGTTCGCACCTTATTCTTCCACGGGTCACTCTATTACAAAGACCGGGGAGTTTGCTGGTACTGTTGTCCTTCGGATTGAGAAGGTACGTCCCAGGCGTCTATTCACCAAGGAGGTGCGACTCAAAAACCGTTGGTTTTGGCATCATATTTTCAAGCGAATAGTGTTAGTGCACAAGAAATGTTCCTTAGCTATATACTGCAAAGTTAGAATATGTACTATACTCTTCTTGACATACGCCCTTTTGAAACACAGACTTTTCACAGTTTATTATCATTGCGAAGGAAATGACTGTAGATGACAGCGGAAGCGGATCCAGTTCGTGCAGCTTGAATCATAATATTTATCCCAAGGTGTGTCACCATGTTAGCAATACATACCGTCCTTGGGGGTGACAATGGGTCAAAACATTATCTGAAATATGTTATCAAATATTGCGAATGTCGAATCAAAAATTTTATGGTGTCAGCAGTTCTTGTCAAAAATAGGTTTCTAGAGCAATAATAATTTTTTTTTGGTAAAATCATCGAAATGCCACTTAGCCTTAAAAAAACATCGTACTTTTAGGTGGATTAATACTTTTTAGAATCTCAAACTCATATCCATCATATAAAATATTATTGGGGGCAGTATCAACCTTAACCAAAATTTAATTACCTTGCTTTATTGTCAATGGGGAACAAGGAGTGAGAATGGATCAATTTTCATACACTAGTTTTTCCAAATATTTTTCCATCATTCCAGTGATCAAAGGACTAATTCATTAAAAGGAGCAGAAGTTCTTTTTCAACAATACTTTCATACTATTGATATATTCTGACCCATATACACAAGACAACTCTCAATGAGTGAAAGAGATGATAATAACTAAAAATTAATAGAGAAAGGTTTGTTAGATTACATTTCGGCTTACTATAGTAATTGTGTTTCTCCAGAATATCTCTTAATTTACTTTTATACTGCACTATTATTTGATCTAATTTTACATAAGTTTTTTTTTTCATTAGTAAGACTATGCTGAATGTGCCTTAGTTTGATTTCCGATTGGTCCAGGATCTTTTCGTAAGGAAGAACCCATGAATGACGATGTATTTTTTAAATCAATTTTTTACATTTTTCTGCTCCCTGTAGCACATTTTCGCATACGCTATTGAAACCTCTGAAGGAATCCCTCCAAAAATTGGAAGTAATGCCTTACAGAATCACTAAAGGATTTCTTTTGAATATTCTACAGAATAAGAATCTTGGGAGAGATCTCTGAAAGAATTCTGAAATAATCCTTGAAATAATAACTCAAGGTATCCCAGGAGGAATCTCAAGTAAACCGAATCACTGTAGTATTCCCAGGAGAAATTCCAGACATTCCTACTAAATTTTGGGAGGAATACCTGAAAGAATGCTAGAATAAATCTCAGGAAAAAAACAACGGAGAAATGTCAGAAGGAATTCCGGAAGAAATCCTTAGAGGAATCTCGAAAAAAAAAGCCCTGAATGAATCTCTGAGAGAAATTAATGACGGAATCCCGCGAGGTAATCTTGGGAGGAATACCTGAAGAAATAACTGAAAAAAGTCCAGGAGTAAAGCCCAAATCAATGTCAGGAGAACCCCCAAGTAAAAACCTTGGACGATCCCTTAAGCAATCCTGGGTGGAATCACTTAAGGAATTCCGGAATGAATTATTGATGGATTTGCAAGAAACATTTCTCGAGGTATCGTTGAATAAATCTTCGAGTAATCCCTGATAAAATCGTGGGAGAAATCCCGAATGAATACCCAGGAATGATCAATGAATGAATCGCGAAAAAAAATTCCGAAGTAAATTGCCGAAGGGATAAGGGAGGGCTCCTTGACGGACGTTACTAAACAAATTCTGGAGAAAATCCCTAAACACATCATGTTGGAAATCAATGAAGAAATACCGAGAGAAACCTCTAAAGAAATCTTTGAAAATATCCAGCAAGAGTTCCTATTTAAATCTAGGGAAATATCAGAATGAATGGCAGAAGAAATCCCTAAAAGAATTCCTGGAAGGATCCTCAACAGATTGAGGGAGGAATCCCTGAAAAAAAATCCGGTAAAACTAAATGGTGAAACCCCGGAAGGTACTGATGCAGGAACTCTGGGATGAATTTCTAAAGCAGCCCTGAAGCAAAAGAAATCCCTGAAGGAATCCCGTGAGAAAAGAAAAAAAATCCTGGAGGAATCCCTGGTGCAGCTTCGGGAATGATTTATGAAAGAACCCCGAAAGCAATCGTAAGAAAAATTCCTTAACGGAACGACTAATGGAGGAATTCCGGGGGAAGTTGTTAAAAAAAATCCCGGGACAAAGTCAATATAAATGCTTGAGAAACACCCCTGAAACACCTCGGAACACTTTTAAAAGATTCCAGAAACAATCTGAGACGCACCCGAAAACCTCTCGAAACCCCCCTGAAATGCTGTCAACACCTCTAAAATCAATCGGAACGCCATTAAATCGTTCCTGAGACCAACTGAAACACTTTCAAATGGCATAAAAGACCCTAGAAGTCCCTTGTAACACCCTTTAAAGGCTACTGAGATTCTTCCTGAATCACCCTCAAAGTCACTGTAACTCTCGTAATCCCATTTAAACGCCAACGAACGGACCTATCTTAAAAGGTTCCTGAAATCTTCTGCAACAACCTCTTGGAACGAATTTGAAGCTCCTTGCAATTTCCTATTTTTGGGCTCTCTATAAACTTTCTGTAAACCGCCTTGGCCTCAAATACCCAAGAGCAAGAACCGTTCTTGCATACTAACTTTTCTCATTAAGGCACATTTTTAATTAATGCAAACCAACCCTCCACCTCCCCTGGCATAAAAAGAGGTTCTAGTGTAATTTATTTGATTACGTATTGACTATTTTGTCTTATGTAACAAAATTCCATCGCCCAATTCCAATGAAACTATAAATTGTTTCTCCATCTGTCGAGATTGTAATAAGAGTGTGAGTGATAAATATGTACAACGATCACCTAGTGATTTTGGACTTTAGAAATCTTCGAGGTTGTCAAAGATGAAAATGTGTTGGCGAGGATTCCAACAGTGGTATTGAGGGATTTGCACAAAAGTGCACGCGGCCTATCGCTTCCGAAAGGTACAACCGCGGTTTTCACTCCCTATTTCACTTCATCCTTATGGGAAATAACATTGCGGCGTTTTCTACGGTGCGGCTGTTCCTTTCGAAAACGATAGACCGCGTGAACTTTTGTGCAAAGCCCCCTTTTGAAACATTTCAACGACCGCGCGGTGTTTACGTTTCAAGAAATCTGACAATATTGCAGGGGTTAATTCCCGCAATTATAATCACCGGTAAGTAAAACACGGGGATTTGGTTTAACGTAAAGATAGATTATAATTTCCCTGCATGTAAGAGAATGGTACATAATATTATTAGGGGCTGTCCATAAACCACGTGGTCATTTTTTTGGGACTTTGCACCCCCCCCCCCCCCCCGCGTGGTCATTAGTCCATACAATTTTTTTTATTTGTTCATACAAAATGGTCATTGGTCGAACCCTCCCCCCCCCCTCATGACCACGTGGTTTATGGACAGCCCCTTAGTGATTTCTGCAAATTTCTGGTTTATGTGTGTGTGGTTTATAATATAGTGTATGTAAACTAAACGCGCTTAGTGGAATAGTTTGTTCATCTTCGAATTGTCTTTTAACACACATCGCAGGTTCGTGGAGTATTTTGGTAGATCTATTATTTAGGAATTCAAGATATTGTTTACTATTATTCTTCTCCCGTTCGTATTTGTACTTCACGTTTTCGTTCCATTGGATTACGTACAAAGTGTTGACTCACCGTTGACAACTGGTCAAGCATACCTGTCAGTCGTTCTATAGAGATAAGTGACATTTCAACACACGAACACTAGCGCAAATTTTCCTCACACAAAAGTGCAAAACCCAAAACTGGAAAACGGAAATTCCCAGCGGTGGATCCCATCGCAAACACCTTATTCAAGTTCCGCATATACTACAGCGGCGGTGAAACTGAATAATATGCGAAAGTTTCATGCAACAGTCAATGGTGAGAGGCACAAGACTGCGCCCACCGTGTGCAATGATCGTGGTAGAAATTTGCTGGCAAGATCAACAGTGCATTGCGAAGATTGGATGTAAACAATGAAGGAGCACCCAGGAACAGGATTAACATAGGGCCCGTGTAGTTGCCGGCTTAGAATAGCACTACGGACCACCTGTTCCGGGGGTAAAAGTCCACCAAACAGGTAACCCCAATCCAAGGTGTCAGGCGACCCGTGCTGAGGGATGAATGGTTGAGGGGGTTTAAAACATGCTCGATCTTTAACGGAGCCCGTAGCGTGGGTAAGATCACCTTTTTGGGTTGCGTTGCGGCGAAAGATCTACCAAACCGAACCCTAGTCCTAACTGCTTCCAGCTAGTGGAGCAGCACATTTGAGTAATCAAAGGAAAACACTTTGATCCTTATTACATTTTACACCTTGTTGAAAGTGATAGGTCTCGGTTTTAGGTGTAGCCGAGATGGATCTTGAAACATGGAAACATGGGTTAGTATTCCTAATCTTTTATTTGGTGTACACTGGTTTGAAACAGAAAGGACTAGGGTTCCGATGCATGGTCAATATCGGTATCATTTCTTGACGTTCTCGTTAAGGGATCCGATTTTGACTGAAAAAGGAGCGTGTTAAAAGCGGAACTTATCAATCAGAATCCTTCCTTGCGATTATGTTGAAAATGACTACTGTAACAAAACCGAATACTTTATAACTTCTCAATGGTGATAAAGTAATACGACATGCACTATACAAAGGACACGGGGTATACCACAATAGATCAAAATATTGGTCGCAGTGGTTATGTCCCGAACAGAGAAAAAAAACATAGTCGATGACGGCCAAGCAGTGGAATCACCGGAGCTGACAACAGCAAGGCTTCTGGGAAGGACGAGATCCCGGTCGAACTTCTTAAGCACGGAAGTCAGCAGCTACATCAATCAATTCACCAGATTCTTTTTAAAGAAAATGAGAGGATGATGGCTACCAGATGGTTTAATAATTTAATTTCATATGTCTAATCTACAAGAAAGGGGACAGACAAGAGTGTGCTGGTTACAAAGGGATTACCCTTTAAAATTCGGTATACAAGATACTGTTGCATATTCTGTTCAGAAGATTGAGGCCTCTTGAAGAGTCTGTAGGATCTGGGTAATTTGGCTTAATGCCGTTTGACCAAATGCCGTTAGTCGAATGCCATTCGTCCGAAAAGGAATGACGAACTAAGTGACCATGCCCTGTTCTCCACACCAGAATAACTTTAAAGAACAGCCCCTGATAAAAAGAAGGATTTTTTTTTCGATAAAATATTGTCAATTGCAACGCCAACTAAGAAAGAATAGCCTATTGTTGAAGAGGCAAATATTGCTGATGATCATATTCCCGAATTCAATGTCCAACGGTCCCTTTGAATTCTTTTGTACATGTTTCGGTCAAATGGCATCCAGCATTCGGTCAAATCGTCAGACCCCGTCGTTTATCGCCGAATATAAGGATGCTTTTCGTGAGGGTCTATCAACGATGAATCAAATGCTAAGGCAACATCATCAGCATCGACAATAGGCTGCGGCTTAATTTTCAAAAGTTGTTGAAACCTGGAATTCGTAAGCTCTTTTGGATTCAAACGACATAAAAAGAGAAACCTCTGAGTTTGAGCCCAAAATATATAGATTTAGAGGTGGCGCAATCGCTTCGAAGTTGAATTTCCGAATAATAAAAGAAACTCACTTCAAGTGCCATAACTTTTTTGATTTTCAACCAATTTTTAAACCTTTTTATGAATATCTCACAAATTAAATTTTGAATAAACTTGTAGAACATAATTTTTTTCCAAAGTCACTCAAAATATGAGGTTTTAAGGACAGACTTGTTAGAATCCCAACATGGCCGCCACAATGGCCGACTTTGGCACCTACTCACGATTTCGAGGGCACAAATCTCTTCGTAAACAAAACCAGCGCACCTGAGCTTCTCATTTTAAGCTAATTACAAGTGAGCAAGAACAGAATAATTAAATGCACTGTTGTTTGAAGCTTGCTTCTTGAGATTTGTGCGTCTGAAGTTCTGATGCACTGTAGAAGCGGGATTTCAAGACGTTTGTCCTTAAAGATTTAATCTTTTTTTTGCTTCCTTTTTTAAAAAAATAACTTAAGGGCCCTATTACTTTTTCACCGCTTGACCAGTTTCAAATTTTTTAGAGTGTTTTGTAGATATTCGTCAAAGTATTGAATTATGTGATACTTTTTTTGGAAAAGATCGGGCTATTCTGCACGAAGTTAAAAAAGATTCTTGAAAAAGACATAATTATCCGATGGCCAACTTTGAGCTGCTATATCTCCGGATTCAATGAACCGATTGCAATGAAATTTGGACGATTTATGACTTAAATAATGAACTCTAAAAACATTTAACTTGAAATTTTTAACAAGATTAAAAGCTATAGTAATTTTATTTATTTCACATTTTTTTGGTAAATTGGTCTATTTTAAAATGCATTCCATTCCTTTTTCAATTTATTGCCGGATATGTTGCTACTTTCCTTCAAAACACATTTATATATAAGTCAATTAGAGGGAAATTCAATAAACTATAATTTGCATCTTGAATTTTGAAACGTTGTTAGTTTTGAATATTTTAGTGTTTTATTAGAAAAATAATGTAATCGTTATAATTTTCTTCCGTGTTAAGAATTTTAAATTGAGTCAGAGATTTTTCAAAGCTTATTATATAACTCATAAATGGTAAAAATATCATTGAATTCGGTTCATTAAATCCGGAGATATAGCAGCTCAAATTTTGCTATCGGATAGTTATACCTTTTTCAAGAATCTTTATAACTTCGTGGAGAATAGCCTGATCTTTTCCAAATTTTTACCACTGATACACAACTAGATGATGAACTTAAAGACTGTAACCGCAATAATCGGGACACAGAAGTTCGGCTGTAGCTCTGTAATAAATCGGTAAAATTTTCCAAATAATTGACTGAGAACTCTTTAGTGTATGTTTATTATTTGTGCCAAATTTCATAAAAAAATGATGCATTATTTTTAACTGTGGATAAAAAACAAACAGACGTGGTTTTAAGCATTTTGTACAATCATGACCAATTTTCATTCGCATAATAGATAGTTCTTTTACGCTACAGTTAAAAGTTCTGTTATGATAATTATGAAATTTCGTTAGCAGTTATGAAACTTATGGAGACACCTTCTTGCAAAATTTCATCAACTTTGATCAATTGGTTTGAAAGCTACTGGTGTTGATAGGGGTGAGTGTTAGTGAAAATTTTTCGTTTTTTTCATGTGCGATGTTTGCCTATTCATAACTTTTAATTTCTCTGCCAATTTTCATGAAATTTTTACAGAATGTAGTTGATTATGTGTATATTATGCCTGCAAAATTGGATAATTATTGGTATAGTACTTTGAATAGTACAATCAAAACAATAAAGGGTGCTGACTAATTGCTGTCTGAGGGGCTAAAATCGTGTGGACTGCCCAATACATGTTTTAACTTTAAAATTGTTGATAGTGCATCGATTTTTTTTTGAAATTTTGCCAATGCAATAAATGTAGATTAAGAGGTTTGTGCTCAAAATTTTAGCCATTTCCTTAGCCAAATTTAAAAGTTACAGCGCTGACGATCAAAACAAGGGACTGTACAATGGCGCTCATTCTACTCTTTCATTGCTACAACAAAAGTACTGCACCAATTCACATGAAATTTTGTAAGTGAAATTTACACATCTTAAGATGTTATTAGACAAAATTTGATCAATTTCAATGTTTCTATTGCAGAGTTACAGCTGTATTTCTGTGTCCCGATTATTGCGGATACAGGCTTTACAGTAAAAATTTGAGAATATTTGATGCACTTTTCGAAAAGTTACAGCAAGTTGAACATTTTTTGAAAAGTGAACATTTAGCCTGTTTCGATCATTTTGTCCATCCCCTGTACGTGTTTTTGAACGGTTTTTGATAATTATCCACGTTAAAACCACTTCCTAAAGGTACTGTTTATTCACATCATTGTTAGGCAATAAAAATATCTACAAAGGCACGCTAAAAGATTTGGAATAATTTATTTTTATACCTATATTTATATTTTTTTTACTTTTTAAAAAAAATATTTATTGAATGGTTCAGAATTTAATTTTTTTAGCAACAAGTTTATTAAAATGATCGTGCCCTTAATTTTTTTTTTGTAAAAATAGATTAAACCATTAAAATATCATATTTTGCGTGACTTTGGAAAAAAATGATCTTCAAGTTAATTCAGCAATTAATTTGTGAGAGATTCATAAAAAAGGTTGAAATACGGTTGAAAATTGAAAAAGTTGTGGTACGTAAAGCGACAGCCATCTTCAATATGCCGCACGAAAGTTAACCCTCGAGCAGTCGCGTCTTTGACTACCTGGAACGGCGACACGCTAACGCTGTGTACCACAAGCGTGTTTTTTTTTCATGTTGCGTGTACTCAGTACACGACGCGACCGCTCGCTCCCGGGTTAAAAATGATAAATCTCAGACAGAAAAGTGAATATTCAGAAGAAAATGATAATACTTTTCCAGTCACGCAGCGGATCTATGCGTTTTTTATCCCTTCAATAACGAGACGTAAACAATCGTTGAAAAAGCAAAAAGTCATCGATTTCTGTGACAGCTCAGTGATGGATCGTGCGGATAACTTCGTGATTAGACACGCCACCTGTCCATAGATTTTAAAGCAGCGCAGCGTATGATTCAGTGACAACATTTGAACTTTTGGTAGATAGCGTCAGAGCATGGTCTTACGGCGAAATTAATTAGGCTGATACGTGCAACGCGCAATGTGGTGTGAAGAAGAATGGTACTTTGCGCTGTTTCTTTTGAAATTTGTTTCTTTTGGAACGCTTGTGATATGTGACAATGACGTTTCCGTTATGGATTGCGTAAACAGTTTAGGCTCTCTAACATGAAAACTCAAACGAAATTCGCTCTACATAAGACACTGCTGATTATTGAGACATTGCTCAGGGTGACGGGTACCATTTCTGAAAGGAAAAGGAATGTTTCGTAAAGGAATTTTCCTTGACTTCGTTCCTGTCACACGATTATACACCTGCGAAATGATCATTGGAAGAGAAAGCTCTTAGATTTATCTGGTAGTTTTCTACGTTCACGAGTCATAAACTTTACAGCAGGTAGACCAAAACTTTCGGAGTTCTTGAACGCCAAGTGCTGTGGAAAACTCTCATTGAGAAATGAGAAAACTGTGTGTGGCATAGCCGCATGTACACTACCCGCCATAAATATAAATATGGAATCGCATATTGCAACATTCATACTGAATATTGCAACCCCCAAAAAAGTTTGGCATCACCCTAAAATGTGATTATTTCAGGTCTTTGAGACACAAATCATTTATGATCCCCCTAATTCTTTTTCAAAATGCAACTCGTACCCACAACCTAATTGGTTCTAGATTTACTCTATTTTTCCTCCTTATTTTGGGTGATGCCAAACTTTTTGGGTGCTGCAATACTGAGTATTGAAACGATTCCATATTATTGGCGGGTAGTGTACAAGGAGTAGTACTAAGTGTACAAAGAAGTGAATACTGTGAAACGAATAAAATACGACAAACTTCAGTAGGCTGGACACGTAGTGCGAATATCAGAAGAAAGAATAGCGAAAACAATATTCAGTAAAGAGCCATGTAGAAGCCGGCGACTTTGTGGATAGCCGCAAACAGCATGGCTGCACGTGGTTGAAAATCGCCGAATACCTACGAAAATGGTGCTCTATAGTATACACTCGGCGCTGGAGTAAGGTTACTGTATAGCCAACAAGTATGAGAGTAGGTACATTTGTACATAGACTTTTTTTTCGTTGTCAAAATGTTGAACTAAATTAACAGAATGATGAATAAATCAAGACTATACTATACCTTGTTATACTACTAGTACTTGTGCTCATGAACATGAAGATTAGTTTACCTAAACTCTGACTATTTTTCTATGAACTGTTGTAAATGTGCATGAATTATGACCATCTAACATCCATTCAATTGAATCTCAATTAACCACAGTACCAACAACAATTCATTCATCGTCACGACCGTGACTATCATCGCCG
Organism: Aedes albopictus; assembly: GCF_035046485.1. Taxonomy (NCBI): domain Eukaryota; kingdom Metazoa; phylum Arthropoda; class Insecta; order Diptera; family Culicidae; genus Aedes; species Aedes albopictus. The sequence goes on along the minus strand of NC_085137.1, from coordinate 480,573,676 downwards.
TAACCGTCAAAACCACTCTCAAATTCGTCACCCATGTCAAAAACCCTTCTTTCTTCATCTAGCAACGAAATAGCAACAACTAGCGCCAAATAAACACTTCCAACCTTCATCTGGAGTGTGGTGCTGCTAGCTGCTGACTGCGGTCGCGCTCCGATGACCAAATAATGAAACGACTTTGAAGTACCTGCCTGCCTGTCGCCACTTTTGTCGCAACCTATTCAATTCCGCCTATAAGTACCAGCAACGCCAACTGTCGGTCGAGGAGATCGCGGCCTGACATTGACCCAAATGGGACACTTTTCAGAAAATCCCACCCAACAAACGACACATTATAGAGTCAAAGACATCCGTCTTAGATTCTTAAGTTGCTTGAAAAGAGGTAGACGCGTGAAGATTGCTGCATTAAGCTGTTTTTATTACTCTTCTACTGCGCGTCTGTGGTTCTTCTCAATGCAACCACGTTGCGTTGGTTTCACGTTGGGTGAATCGACAATTAACGATCGAATCGTTTGTTGCAAATGGCCATATTTATTTCGAATCACCCGTTTTTCGCTTGTGCACACCGATTTTTTCTCGACGTTCACCCGCGTGAGTGGATTTGAATTCGATGAGGCAAGACCCAATCGAGGGTTCTTTGGCAATGCTGCTCTGTCGTCATCCGTCCGTCGGAGCTGGCGGGCAACGATTGAACTCGAGACGAGCCTCGAGGCTCTTCAAAAAGAAACCATCATCTGCTGTGTGGTCGTCTGAAAATGCAAGACCACAGCATGGCGGGTTTCGGTAACATTTAAATTCTGCACTATTCAGTTGCTGCTGTCGGTGTGCCTGCCCGCCTGCCAGCAGTAGGTCGAAGGTGTTGTGCATTGCAGTGAAAAGTGCGTTCAAGTGAATTGGCAGACACAATAAGCAATGGACATACAGGGGCAGATCATTTAGTTAATATCTCGGAGCAATTGGAGAAGCCGGTCGATCGATTTCACAACGCAGTAATTTATGTGGTTTTTTGCTTTGATTCTTGGGGTGGGAAAATAAACCTGGTGAGCTAGGCACGATCGCTGTGGATGATTTTTTAAGGAGTTGAGTTGGTGTTTTTTTTTTTTGTTGAATGAAACATGACCAGAGAGGAGGTACTTGTACTGAAGTACTCCAAAAGAGGCATGTTGAGGAATAAGACTGTAAGCGGGTCGAGGACAGAAGGTTAACCTTTTCGTGAGGCGTAGTAAATGTACGCATGCGAAAAAGACGCATGCTTTGCACAGATTACTGGATAAAGAACTTAGTACGGTTGAAGAATCATTTCATTTTTGTCTTTTTTGTAATAATAACATTAAAAAAATTAGAAAATAGTACTTTACTTTGAAAATTTCAGAGTATAGTCGATCTCCTGTAAGAAGCTGTCGTTCATTCAATAAAGTGATTCTTTACCCAAGTAACAATCTTAATTCTATTTGGTTTTATTTGTTTTTATGATAGTTTTATCAGAACATTACATATTCTAGTTGATCTTATCGGAGTCTCAGCTGAGCACAACTATTCTTCGTCAATATGTGGTTTTAAAAACCCCTCCAAGAATACTTGAGGTTCAGTTCATAAAACCATAAAAACAACAAGAACTGTTGAACTTATTTTCAGTTTTATAAGGTTCTTGTAGTTATCTTCAATCATCCGTTCTTGATCAAGAGTAACTGTTCTCGCATAAGAACAGTTTTATACATGAAAAATACAAGAAAAAACTCAAGCATCAGATTTTGATTCTCATCGTTCCATTATTGCTGCTAATCAAGAACACCTATCCGGAAACCCAACCGCAACGCGGTGCAGTGCCAAGTTCCTCCGGTTGCAGCATTCGAAATGAGGTGGGTATGGTCATCTAGGACGTCGTTTCCCGTGCAATCGGGGTTCCAATCATCGATCTTCAAAATCAACAACTACTTACCTGTTGGAAGTGCTGACCGGAGGAATGAGGCACTGCACCGCATCAAGGCCGGTTATCGAAAAAGGCTGATAAATAAATTCATCGCACGAGATTCACAAAATCCACCGCGGTGCGATAATTTATTGTTTGTTTACAATTTGGCGTACATGTTTTATGACGTTCTTGGCGGAGTTTGCATAAACCTATATCAAGAACGTTATAAACCTGAGTACTCTTGAGTAATACTTCTTACCCTTGCATAAGTTAAAATAAATTTAAGGCGTTCTGGATGGAGGCCAACCAGGCTGCATTGAGAACGTTATAAATTCTAGTATTCTTGAGTTATGCTTTTAGCTCTGGCATGAGTTGAAAGAAATTTAAGACGATCTTATGGTGATGTTGATTAAAACCATCGATGATGGACCGACCACTGGCCTAGATTTCAATGGACGCCATGTTGAGAAAACTCATGAGCAATGTTCGCATGACCAGGAATAATATTTTTAAATATTTTATTAGTGCGTTATAATGGAAGCGCGTTGCAATTTTTGGAAGTATCTTGCAACATATATACGATGAATTTCGCTTGGCATTTGGCATCCTTGTTACACCACGGAAATATTTCCAATTTGTGTAATAAATTAATCCCGATTACAATAATGTGTCATTTTCATTGTGTTTTTAATTTCAATTTAATTCACCAAACTTTTCTGTCGACATAAAAGCTGCATCAGCAACAACACTGACAAATTTATTATCGTTTTATCGTGCACTTGAAGAATTCTACAAGGAGAGAGCAATTCGCCTTGAGGACAACTTGGGAAGTACAACAAGTTTTAAGAGAAATTTAAAATCAATTCTCCAAGAGCATCTTAGGATGGGCCTATTTGGTCTTATGGCGGGTTTATGGTTGAGTTGATGTCGTGTTGCAGAGCAATTTGGTTTATGCATGGTTTTAAAGAACAGGTGTTGAAGAATACTTCAAAAGCATTATAAAATTAATTTTGTTACTTGGGTAGAGAAAATGAGGATTAAAATAGTTTGCTTGTCATATGTTCAAAGCTAAATAACAAAAGGGGATTGAAGGCAACATGGAAATTGAATATTTTTAGAAACCAGACTGTATGAATCAAGTTTTAAAAATCAACATAGAATATTAGGTTCAGGTGTAGGGCTTGATTTCGACGTTAGTTGATTTTTTTTTTCAGTAATCTTTAGCAGATGATAACAAATGAATGCTGTGCAATGATTCTTTTATCTAAAAGTTGTAATTTGACTGAATAAAGTTACACCAAATTTGTCTTAAACTTTTGTTATATATATATATATATTTTTTTTTTTAAGGCATGCATTATTGCAAAACTGGATACATTTCTTCATCTTAGGCGTTCACATATAGAGCATGGATGAAAATATCTCCTGATTTTATTCCCTGATGGAAAATGTTTTTCGCTTTTGCAGAAACCATTTTTAAATAAAATTTCCCTTACAATGGTTTCTGCAAAAATGAAAAAAAAAAATCCACCACGAAAAAAGCAGAAGATACCTTGATCCATAATCTACATGTTTACGAAAACCTATTTTGAAAATATTACTTCGTTATTTAATTAAAAAAAATCAAAAACCAAAAAAACGAGAATCACCTTATGCTCGAATCGTAACCTTAAAGCTTTTCAAGATATTGATTCAAGTTTTAGTAAAAGTTCACTAGCTGTAACACAATATTTTAATACTTTAGTGAATGGAATTTTTGAAACCAAGTAAAAATTTGATGTTGGATTTTTATACAGATTAAAATTTGATCAGAAATTTATCCATATTCCAAAAATGTATCCAGTATTCTCCAAAAATGAAACGTGGACTTTGAACACCTCTGTGCACATAAACTCTCTAAGCACTCTCCTAGTGTTACTACAGGACTGGAACTCTTACCTCCACTTTGTGTAAAATATGATTTCCAACACTTCTTTACAACAGAAAAATAAACACACCAAAGGAGTATATCGTTAAGTAGTTGAAAAAAAAAGAAGTTTTATTATTGGAGCATTGGAGGATATATAAAGCGTTGAAAAATGAATCTCAATGCTAATTATCTAAAAATAATCATATGAAAAAACACATCTCAAACAGCTAGATGGACACCCTTCTCATTTCGTTCTACATGACATTACGATGCTTTGGTCTAAGGACTGTATCGAAAATTCACTATAAACGTTCACAACTGCCTAAAAAATAATTTATTCGAAATAAACATAACCTAATTTTGGAGATACTGTATAAATCTTTTCAATAAAGAATGGCAGTTCTGATTTTCAAAAAATAATCATTTAATATGTCAAATAAAAGATGAGAATTTTTTTTAAATTGTTTTTTTCTTATTGAAAAAATACATTTTTTTATATATTTTTAGAAAAATTGCTAAAACTCAAGGAGATTGTCCCCAAAACTCGCCAATATCTTGAATTTCATCAATCTGACGCAAAAACTGCACTCAGATGATTGAATGGAATTATATTCAGCTTTTAATTTATGGAATAAGATTTAAAATTGGTTTAACAAAAGGCAAGATATTTGAATTTTATAAAATTCCATATTTTAAAAAGTTGTAAAACTCGATATTGAACTAAAACTCAAAAACTGTCCTACTTTAAATTTTTTGAAGCTCGGTTTCGAAATCAGCACTAAATTATGCTTCAAAAATTTTGGTCGTTGACAGAAGTTCACGACTTTCGTTTTATTTTGTAAACTAGTGCTATAGAAAGTAGGCCATAGAAGTGAAACTGCTGAGAACTCATAATGCTCTAAGACACCAGAGTGCTATAAATATGAATAAAAAATTGAGGAGATGCTTACAGGTTAAAATGGGACATGTGACACAAAAAATAAAACTTGTAATAGGTATTCCACGAGGGGTTTTGCTAAAGGCTCGGCCAAGGGTTTCTCCAGAAATCGCTCGCCACCAAAGATTTATCTAGGATTTATTGTAGGTACTACTGAAGGTATTCATCGAAAGTTCCTCCATGAATTTCACCGGAGATTCCTCCGGAAATTCTAGCAGAGATTTTACCAGGAATACCTGAAAGGTTTGCTCCTCAGAGATTTCACCAGGTAGAAAACCCACAAGAATTTACTTAGGAATTCCCCTAGCGATTTGAACAGGATTTCTCTATGCACTTGATTGAGAATTCCACAAAGGATTTTTCCAAAGGTTCATTTAACTGTTTCTGCAGGAATTTCAATCAAGCAGCATCAAGGGGTTCTACCGGGAACTGCTTCAGAAATTCCCCTAGAAGTTCCTGTTAGGATTCCGGAAGACATAACGCCGATTATTCATCTAGGGATTTCTCCAGGAATTTTTCCAAGAAACCCGTCTAGGGATTTCTACAGGAACTCTTCCGGGAAGTCGCACATGGATTCCCGCTTTTCTGTTGCTGGTGTTACTACTCCTTGTATTATGTTTGCAACGTAAAGTAAAGCGGAAAGGCAGCAGAAACTTGTGCATTATTTCTTGGTTTATTTTCATTGGTTATCTACTAATAAAAATACTAGGTTGTCAAATGTTGTCACGATTTTAACGATTTTGACGCTGGTGCCTTCTAGCCGAAAAATTTCGAACCAAGGTTATCGTTTCCAGACAGTCCTTAACCTGCTGGACAACTTCAATGCAAACGGTACATTTTTAGCTCATATACACGAGATTGAGCTTTTCTAGCACTAGGCGTCACCTAGCTTATATAAATCATGATCCAATTGTCAGATACAACTTTTTCGAAAGCGACATTACATTATTTCATCAAGTTCCTTTATCAGGAGATTTACGCTGGGCTAGTGGACGTATCTTGAACCAAAGTTTTTTTTTATCTGTATTAACGAGATTTTTAGCGCTAGGCTAATTCATCTCGGGACCCACGCTTTACTTCCCTTCCGAAGGAAGAACCCACATTTTTGTGAGTTTGTCGGGAGTGGGATTCGATCCCAGGTCCTCGGCGTGATAGTCAAGTGTTCTAACCATCACACCAGGTCCGCTCCAAAGTTGTCGTAAGAAAGTTCTTTACCTGCTGAACACCTTTGTTGAACACGACACACTTCTAGCTTATTCGAGTTTTGAGATATAGGCTCAGTGTACCAGTCATGGCTATAGTATCGTCATCTGGGGGCAAGTTGATCAATGGGGTAAAGTTGATCACTATGGAATCTACGCCCTTCGGTTGAAGACGCTATATTTCTGTGTCAACGGGATATCTTTTGACGTAAACCAAAAGTATGATCATTGTTTAAGATTGTATGATAATTTTTATAGCAATTATCTAGTTGAGATTTTAGATAAAAAATTATCTATTTTTGTGGATGTGCAATGAAACTCGATGAAAGACTGTCTTTCAAATCAACGCCTCCCATTAACGCCTTGTACACATTCCGACACTGATTTTTCATTTGATCCTCTCTTTGTGTTATCACAGTATGTGTATTGAGTTTTCCAAAGATTTTTTAGTTGAAATGCGAAGAAGGCGACTACATGTTGCTATAGAAACAAAAAGAATAATGATTTTATTTGTTTTGATCAAGTTAATAGCGAAAGAGAGAGTCGACGAAGAGAAATCGATCAAGTCAGTTGGGCCCTTATGAAAAATCATTGTATCAAATAATATACGTAAATCAAGCCTAACTTTACCAAACACCGTATCTAACAAAACCCACGAACGGAGAAAATCGAAGGCATACTCATATATTGAGCATTTCGGAAACGTGAAAAATTCGGGTATTTTTTCACAAATCATCCCCAAAGGTAAGTGATATAAGTTGTCCTTAACGAAATTCAGCGCCTCATGTGAAAATCTCTGTTTTGTTTACATATGTTACATACGGTGTTTGGTAAAGTTAAGGGGCCATTAGACTGTTTGTCATTATGACAAATATTTGCCATTGAAGTCCAACATTTATCCAAGGTTGCTATGATTCGGGCTGTGTCGGTCATTTGTTGGGCTTGTTTGGCCAAATATTTTCCACGTCTAATGGGACCTTTAGGCTTGAAATATATTGTGCGTTGCATGAAAAACACATTTATGGCGACTACTTTTCCAGGTCTTGAAAGATGGTCTAAATTCAATCGCGGTGCAAATACCACGTGTAGTCGCAGCAGTCATCACATCACCCGGCCACGTGGTGAACTTTTTTCATAAAATATCAAAGTACACTATGATGGAAAATTTGAAAACCAGGTCTGTTGCCTCAGGCGACTATCTCGCGCGTATCTATGGCTGCGACCAAAAGTAATCGCCAAAGTAGATTTTATTTCGATTCTTATAATATGTTTGATATTAAACAAATTGATGTAAACATATAAATTATATTGGAAAAAGCATATTTTTGCGAAAGTAAGAACATCTTCAACGATATTGACCAGACCACATTTAGACATTTGATGCGAGCCATTCCGTAATTTACTGAACTTAATGTGAACATTATGTGGCCAATTCCCTTCCGAAGCAGGAACTCACATTTTGCGAGTTTGTCGGGAGTGGGATTCGATCCCAGGTTCTCGGCGTGATAGTCAAGTGTTCTAACCATCACACCAGGTACGCTCCACAGTAACTTAAATGAAAATATGTCTATTCCAACAATTATCCGCTTTATTTCATGTCATGTCTACTTTCACACAAAAAAAAACATTTTTACACTTTTAATGCTAAATAAAGTCATTATAAAAATGTGTATTTTGATATGCAATTTTTACTATATGGGGCAAGACGGCCACTAAGCCTAATTAGTTTGTTCCTAGGTAAACGAAATACGTTACGAACGAATGATTCGGCTTTTCTCACAGAGGGTTCGATTTTTACAAACATTTTCTTCGTGATCATACTTAAGCAATACTCATTCTTTGATATATCTTTGATATGCTTCAGATGATATTAACATTTTGTTTCCTAAAGTTTGACATAATCTTTGGAATTTATTAGAAGTTTTGAGACTGCTTCAAGTTCGATTTATGTGGTGGGCTAACTTCCACCATGGGTAGCCATCTTACCCCAAATGATTATTTCATCTATTTATTTTATTCGCGTGCTAAGAACGATCTTCGGCGGTGTGCAGGAGAACGGTGGTGGCGGAGAAGGATGAACCACGAGCTCGCTGCACTTTACGACGAACCCAGCATCCAGAAGGTGGCCAAAGCCGGAAGGATACGGTGGGCAGGGCATGTTGCAAGAATGCCGGACAACAACCCTGCAAAGCTGGTGTTTGCAACGGATCCGGCTGGCACAAGAAGGCGTGGAGCGCAGAGAGCACGATGGGCGGACCAGGTGGAGCGTGACTTGGCGAGCATTGGGCGCGACCGAGGATGGAGAGCGGCAGCCACAAACCGAGTATTGTGGCGTACTATTGTTGATTATGTCTTGTCTTAATGATGTTGAACAAATAAATGTATGTATGTTATTTTTATATATTTGAATTTTATTTCCGTGGTTTAATAATTTTGGTACTATTAAAAATAAAATTTGGTATATAAACGATGATATTTCATTGTTTACCCTTAAAATGAGATGACCGATTATCATAAGAAAATCCTGTTTTCAAGCACTCAAACTTCAAACTCAAATTTGTAGTGGATTTTTTCAAATTTATTATAACTTTACCGCATATCATAAACATGTTTCATCGTTTATCATCCACCCATAAAATATGATTATGTTGTGAATTAATGACTTAACACGGGGTGGCCATCTTCCCCTATATGGCTATCTTGCCTTATAATTCCATATTTTTTCAGGTGTTTTGAAAATTTCATCAAAATCCGATTTTTGAGAAAAATGAGATTTTTTTGAAGTCGGCGTTGAATAATAATATGTTGATTTTATAAGATTTTCCGGATTATTTTTACCGTATACATGCATTTTATTCGCTAGAGGAAATTGAAACTGAAAATTCTTTACATAATTGCATTTTGTGCAGATTTCTTTTTAGTGAGGTTCATTCATTCAACCATATTTCCATTAATTCTAAACATATTCCAAATCTCTTCAGGCCGTGTTTAACTTACTATATTCACCAGTTAGGGTCTCCAGTTAGCCTTGTGATTAAGGCTATGGATCGCCAATCCGGAGACGGCGGGTTCGATTCCCGTTCCAGTCGGGAAATTTTCTCGACTCCCTGAGCATAGTGTATCATTGTGCTTGCCTCACAATATACAGCTTCATGCAATGACAGGCAAAGAAAGCCCTTCAATTAATAACTGTGGAAGTGCCCAAAGAACGCTAAGTTGAAGCGAGGCAGGCCAAGTCCAAGTGGGGACGTAGAGCCATAAATAAGAAGAAGAAGATATTCTAAAGATCTCGTAGAAAACCCATAATGAAAAGAGCAACTCAGTTTCGAGGTAGAGCATCCTGAACATTTTCCGATACACTCCTTATGTATGGTATAGGGTCTTGTATCATTTGGGCAGGTGTACTTATTTTGGGCACTTGTAGCTATAACTAAGCCAATTTTAAAGCGATTGATATGTATTTTTGTATAGAGATAGATACTGTACGAGACTAACTCTATACAAAAATTCAAATCAATCGGTTTTAAATTGACTTAATTTTAGCGGCAAGTGCCCAAAATAGGTACACCTGCCCAAATGGTACAAGGCCCTACTTAAAAATGAAACATCGAAACAATATTTTCACTAGCGATTAAAAATGTAATATTCCGGAGAATTGTCGGCGTTCTTCATCCTTGGTAAAAAAATCTTCATCATATACAATATTATCAAAATATTAAAATCTAGGTAGAATTAAAATATCAACGTAACAAACTGTTGCCATTGAATTTCCCAGTGAGTTAGAAAAAAAATACCTTTCTCTACTAAGCAGCAGCATAACAGCATATGTACCGTCAAATGGGGTAACTTGCAACACTTTTCGACTTTGAAGCAATATTATTGAAAATCTAAACATTTGAAACATCCTGTGAAGCATCGTGTACGCTAATTACCCCGAGTAGAATACTATGCAGAACATGGTTTACCAAAATACGTTGCCATTGCCACCTAATCAGGAGGTGCGAAATACATGCTTGTTGCAAGTTTCCCCATCTGTGGGGTAACTTGCAACATAGGACATGAAGCTAAGTTAGCTATCATTAAACAGCACTAACATTCTAGTATTAAGTCGTATTGTAAATTTTTAATGTTATGTATGAAACATACCATGAAAAGATGTACACTAACCAATTGACATATAATTTTTAATGAAAGGATTGATAGTTATTGCAAGCGAGAGTACAACAGGTCTCACGTCCCTCAAATACAAAATATATATGGTTCTCGTGACTTAGCACTCATTACAAAATGTCAACAATGATTATTGTCATTTCTTGAAAAGGTAGAGTGAGTCATCTTCAAGTAGCTTTCAGTTTGAAGTGGTGTTTGGCAATTTCAGCTAAATTAACATGATTGAAACACACCTATTCTACTTTGTAAATGTCAAACTCGCTAATTTGGGTATTAAACTGAAATAAGTTACTCCATTTATGTTCAGAATTAATGTTAATGATTGCTTTACAGCGTTCATAAACTAAACACATGTTGAAACATGAATGAAACTTCAAAATGTGGTAATTTCTAACAATGTAACACGTGACCTTCAAGCAAAAATATAAAAAATGAATTGTCATTTGAAAATGAACGCGTTACGTAATCAATAAATGATCCATTTTGGTTATTTCTGTCAAATATATCGTGAAATGAAGATAAATAATAGAAGGTTTCGTCAAATTGTTGCAAGTTAGCCCATAGTGGTTGTCGAATATAATAATGATTTTTTGCATTACTTAGTCGACAAATTTATCAAACTTTTATCGTTTAGCTAAGCTTACTATTAGGTACCCTAACTGCAAGCAAGGTCATCAGACTTATCGCACTTACCATAAGGGAGAGGTCAAGCACGATTTTCATACTTGTTTTTATGGCATAAAATGAGCAATCCGTTTTAACAGTGTAGCTTAACCATAAACAAAGAAACAAAGCTAATTTTTATGCTAAATCGATCTTTGATACACATAATCTCTATAACCGAAATAGAAGGGCATACTAGTTTTCATTATTATTAGAAAATGCTTCACATTTAGTGTATGTCATCGTGTTGCAAGTTACACCGCTGTTGCAAGTAACCCCGTTTGACGGTACCTTTCGGAAAAAAGCTTTCAAAATCTCTCATACAGTAAAAATTTGAGACGCTGCCCCATTCATAGTATGAACATGTTTGACACCTGTGCACTAGAAGCAATTGTATGATATTATAATATCAATAATTATTTTTAGACTTTTAGTTTCTCACACAACGTTTGTTTTTAACCTTCCAGGACGCGCGCCATCAAGCATCCGAAACTGCACTGCGCTCGCGCTGTATACGAAAAGCGAGGTTTTTGTTAGTGTTGTACTTTTTACAACAGCGCGCGCGCTGAAGGGTTAAAACAATTTCAAAATTTAATGTTTGCTGGTTTGCCTACACGGGCAAAGTTCATTTCATCAGTAAAAAGCACTGTGCTTATACAAAACTCACTGAGACATCATATATATATAATAAGTACAAGTGAACAGAGCTTCGATTATTCGTCGAATAACAAGATGTGGATAACCGGCTCTAATTGAACTTGTTTGTTTATTGCATGCATTTGCTTTATTCGATGCAGAATAAACTTGCAATAATGTCCCGCATTTACGATTACACATCAAATGCCACACTTGATCACACTGTACGAACAACTTCGGAATGGCACTGTCTGATTGTTTCATCATCGAGCCCCAACACACGCTGATCATAATCCAATCCTCCTGATGTAACCGATCTTCTGTCTGCTGTCCACTAAACAAGATGCAACATTTGTCCATAAAACTCGTAAAAACCGCCTATTTTCAGCAAACGAACCATCTTTCACAACCAAACGGAATTAATCACCTCTACCGATCTCGTCGTCTTCATCTCACTGAATAGAAAACATCCTTCTGTGACACACTTTCAAATGCAAATTAATGCCAAAAACACCGTAGAGAGGGGTTGAAGATACTCACGAAAAATCGATGCTTGATCTTGGCGCTAACGAATGTGAATAAAATGTCCACCAGCGTTACGCTCATCTTGGGCAGCCGCAGCACGTGGATCTCCTTGCAACGCACGGGCAGCAGATGGTTGATGTACGGCATCATGTTCTTCATGTCACTTAGATTGAATAGGGTAAAGTGCATCATAGTTGTCTCGAAGCAGTCTACAATCAGTACGATTCCAGCGACCTGGATGCGCTCGTCACAGGACAGGATTTCCATGTACATGTGCAGATAGCGAATCAGATGCAAAAGCGTGTACTTTTCTACGTTGAAGTTCCGAGACTTGATCAGGATGACGATGCGTCCTTTGTCGTCGAATCCTAGCGCCTGGAAGACACCATCAGCCGCCAGGTCTCGCATATCCTCCTGCTCTGGGTTCAAATTCTGGAACCAATGCGGGAACGTCTGTCGCATGGCTAGGTACCGCTCCAGTGTTTCGCACGCCAATGGGATCGAGAACTTGCGCTGACGCAAGAACCGTAGCAAGAACAGCGAATCCGTACGACACCTCCGGATGTAGGGATGCTTCGCAATCCAGGTTCGCATCGCCTCCAGAGCTTGCTCCCTCAGGGTGTCATCTTCGCGGAGCTGCTCCTTAGCCATCTGCAGGTACTCCTCCGATAGGGTGCACCGATACTCGTCGAACTGCTTCGGACATTTTTCCACACCGTAGGACACTGTCATCTTGACGCGGTGACGATCGAAACTCAACTACCGCTCTGAAGCTAGCGTTTTCCGCCAGCAAGTTACCTGCCCGTCTAGTCACCACACCATGCAGATCGCAACCTATTGGCGCGGGCCTTGTCTTGCTGCAAGGGGCGACCGTTCGTATGCTATGCGTCGTCGTCGATCGTCGTCGTGATCGTCGTGAATAGAGCAAAAGCGAAAATTAGACAGGAAAAATTGCAATTGGCCCCGGCCCGGTCGATCGTCGTCGTTGTGGGCTTGACTCCGGCTGCTCTGGGGTTCTTCTCTGGCGCATCACCCACTGGCCGCAAATACTTGCCAAACGTGAAAGAGTTGTTGGGTCGTGCTTGGGTGGTGAAGTGGTTATCCCCTCCACTGGGGACGAGAAAAGAACAAGATCTACCCATAGAGGTAACTCACAATCTCAACAGCTGATCGGGGTTTTCAGGTGCGCAACGTAATGGCATGGCCACAAACACGTGTTTTGGTTTGTATGTTTGATTGGGTAATAATTTGGGGTTGGGTGATGAAATGGGCAATAATATGCACGAACCATAATGCAATTGCAGTTCAATGGAACGATCCGAATAAAATTGGTACAGCAATTTGAGAGCATTGGGTGCAATGTTTTGGGGGTTTTAAAGAATTGCTCGAAGGTCAAGAAACATTTTAATTTTCAGGCTTCTACTGTTTGCGTGGGGTCTCCAGTTAGCCTAGTGGTTAAGGCTATGGATCGCCAATCCGGAGACGGCGGGTTCGATTCCCGTTCCAGTCGGGAAAATTTTCTCGACTCCCTGGGCATAGTGTATCATTGTACTTGCCTCACATTATACAAATTCATGCAATGGCAGGCAAAGGAAGCCCTTCAATTAATAACTGTGGAAATGCTCAAAGAACACTAAGTTGAAGCGAGGCAGGCCAAGTCCCTGTGGGGACGTAGAGCCATAAAAGAAAGAAAAAGAAGAAGACTGTTTGCGTTCAAACTTTTTCGTTAATCGATGACTAGTTATCTTTCTGTAAAACTTCCAGCTTTTTTTTGTCTTTTTAAACGAGGTTTCAAACACTTCAGGTCACTATACCATTAGCAATCTTACACTCCCACATTTCATTACATTCGAAAATAGAGCGAATAAAATTACAAAAAAAGAAACAAAACATACAGAGTTCCTGTGTTTCGATTTCAATAGGATGAAATTGGAGCACCCCGCTGAACAGATGGAGGTGATCCTATTTGTTTTAAGATGAAAGTGTAGAATTCAAGATCGTTATAGTTGATATTATATTTTTATCCATGAGTAGACTGTTTTAGGAACTATACATACGCATTGTTTATTGAATTAACTATAAGGAATTTCATTACCTTTAAAATAGAATTTCATTATTCTGTTTTTTATAATAAAGTTTTTAAAACGTCATGAGCTGCTACATTTCATCAATTTTCCATGAAAAAATGTTCTAAAAAAATGTTTTTACATAGTGGAGCGGACCTAGTGTGATGGTTAAACCACGTAACTACCACGCTGAAGACCTGGGATCGAATCCCACTCCCGACAAACTCACAAAATATTAGTTCTTCCTTCATAAGGGAAGCAAAGCGTGGGCCCTGAGATAAACTAGCCTACGGGAAAAAAATCGTTGCCGGATCCATGACTAAAATGTTATGAAATCATAAAACTTGTCGCTTCATGATATTGTAACTACAAGTCATGATATCGTGACGTTAAAAACGATTATCATGAAAAATAACAACTGATTCCATCAACAAAAGCCAGGGCCGTCAAAAGCGTTATGAAAAAATTAAGCTCGTTTTCATAAATAGAATACCATAAAGCATAGTCATGGTAGCATGGCTCTGAGTCATAAAACTATGACGCTGAGTCATCTCAACCAGACGCTGAGTCGTATAAACATAACGCAGAGTCATAAAATCATGAATCACAACAAACGAATTTGGGCACTAAGCGTTACGCAAACCCTCGCGCAGAATCACCTACGCCATTTTTGTCACTTCTGTCAAGGCGCCTTTTGTGAGCGGCAGTGTTTTCCGGTGAGATTTTTTTTTTGGTTTTCGAAAAAGTGTAGTGAATTGTTCTTACTTAAATAGTAGTAAACTATATAATTATTACACTACATTCCAGAAGTTGAAAGTGAAAAAACTCTATATTCCGGCACAAAACTCCGGCCAGTTTCATCAGCAGCAGAACAATCAAGCTCACGTAATGTTTTTATTACTACTAACAATTTATACAATTAAGCCTTGCTTTATTTTATTATATATTTTTTTAAATAGAAATCTTTTCTTTTCTATGCAGACGGCGAGCGACATGGAACATAAAATCAGCACGCGCTTGGATTTCCTTAAGGAAAAATTCGAGAACCTTAATTTGCAGCCGCAAATTGTTTCGGTTGGGGCATCGCGGGGAGAAGGAGCGGTGCTTGTTATTTTCGGGGGAGCGGAGTACAAGGCAGACCACATCCTCCATGCCATTTGCATTTGCATGCAAGTGATGTATGTTTTGAATCTCCAGTATGCACCAGACTGCAAGCCCCTCTGGATGTTCTTGCAGGCTTATCTGTTCAAAATCCCAGCGGTAGATCTACCCAAAAGCACCCGCGATTTACTGCGGGCTATTGAGTAGGTTGAAGGCACAATGATGAATAAATATTGACAAATACCAGAATAATAAAAATTACTTCAATATTCAGGAACCTTGTTCATGATTTCAGAGTGCCTGCTTCACGATAACATGACCCTAAATGCCACTTTACACCAATTAATCCGATAGTATAAATTACAAATACTAGAATCATGCATACTGCTTATGTTTTTATAACATTAGGTAATAAATTTAGAACATGCTTTATGATAACATGACCAGTACTACCATTTTTCGCAAATCGATCCAGTACCATAAATGACAAATACTTGCACCATGAGTAATGCTCAAGCTTTCATAAATTTAGTTCATAGTTTGAGTACGTACTTCATGATAATATGAACCGACTTAAAAAATTTCGCTAATAAAACTGGAACCATAAATGACAACTACTAGTTCCATGAATACTGCTTCTGGTTTTATGAATCTAGTTAATAGTTCTGGTATTCATGGGCATGATATCATGACTTAACTTACAAATTTTTGTCAATAAATATTAAAAACGTAACGCCAAGGTGACGTTACGGCAACATGAGTCATGATATTATGACCTTTTTTTGTGGTGTATATTTATAACATGAAAACACACATTTTACGCGAAATCACGACTCATTTTGCCGGTTCCAAGCAGCGGATTTTTTCCCGTGAGGGCTAAGAAACACGTTTATACTTTTGTCCCATCCCGGGAAGAGGAGCTCCAAAGGAGTGGCGTTAACTTTCTTAGCAACGTCACTCCCAACGTTGTTGCTTCACGTTTACGACAGGATACGGAGCGGCTGACGAGATGTCGCCGTTTCATAGCTTTGTTTAATTGTATTCAATAACGCTGCACAGTAGGCCTGGCCGCTTCAATACTTGTATTACATCTCTGATGCCTTGCAAACATTTATAATGATAAGAAAAATGGTAGAAGTACATAGTCGATTCTATTATTTTCCAGGATTCTTTCAATGAATGACTGTGTATGTGTAGACTAGACTACGACTAGATTTTCATGCTGCTAAGCCAAACCAAAAGGCGTTTTTTGGGATGTTGAGTTTTATTGACCAGAGAGCATAAGCATGAGCGAGCATAGATAACTGTTATAACCGGAGCCTTCGAAATTGCACAGAGAACCAATGAATAGTGCTATCTAGCCATTCTCAATATTACTTACCTTACCGGTCAGGCTAAGGCCGGGGTGGCCTCTGCTGTACATAGTAGCCGCCTCCATTCCACTCGGTCCATGGCTGTTTGCCTCCAGTTCCGCACTCTGCGTAGGGTCCGCAGATCGTCCTCCACTTGGTCGACCCACCTAGCTCGCTGCGCTCCACGTCTTCTTGTTCCGGTCGGATGACTCTCGAGAACCATTTTAGTCGGGTTGCTATCCGACATCCTGATGACGTGACCCGCCCACCGTAGCCTCCCGATTTTCGCGGTATGGACGATGGTTGGTTCTCCCAGCAGTTGATGCAGCTCGTGGTTCACTCGCCTTCTCCAAGTCCCGTCTTCCATCTGCACTCCGCCGTAGATGGTACGCAACACCTTCCGTTCGAAAACTCCAAGGGCGCGTTGGTCCTCTGCACGTAGCGTCCATGTTTCGTGCCCATAGAGGACGACCGGTCTAATCAACGTTTTGTAGATGGTTAACTTCGTGTTACGGCGAACTTTATTCGATCGTAGAGTTCTGCGGAGTCCAAAGTAGGCACGATTTCCTGCCACAATGCGCCTCTGAATTTCTCTGCTGGTGTCGTTGTCGTCGGTCACCAGTGAGCCCAAGTACACGAATTCTTCAACCGCCTCGATTTCATCACCGTCGATATGAATTCGGGGTGGCGGGCGCGGTGATTCCTCCCTGGAGCCCTTTGCCATCATGTCCTTTGTCTTCGACACATTAATGACTAATCCGATTCGCCTGGCTTCACTCTTTAGTCGCATGTACGTTTCCGCCATC
The DNA here is from genome assembly GCF_035046485.1 of Aedes albopictus. Classification (NCBI taxonomy): domain Eukaryota; kingdom Metazoa; phylum Arthropoda; class Insecta; order Diptera; family Culicidae; genus Aedes; species Aedes albopictus. Next base: position 480,556,400 of record NC_085137.1, on the reverse strand, counting down.
GTCTCAAATTTACGAGCAATAATATCAATATCATCGGCGAAACCAAGCAGCTGAACGGACTTCGTGAAAATCGTCCCACTCGTGTTTATCCCCGCTCTCCTTATTACACCTTCTAACGCAATGTTGAACAGCAAGCACGAAAGACCATCACCTTGCCGTAACCCTCTGCGAGATTCGAAGGGACTCGAGAGTGTCCCTGATACTCGAACTACGCACATCACTCGATCCATCGTCGCCTTGATCAACCGTATCAGTTTATCCGGGAATCCGTATTCGTGCATAATCTGCCATAGCTATTCTCGATCGATTGTATCATACGCCGATTTGAAATCGATGAACAAGTGATGTGTGGGCACGTTGTATTCGCGGCATTTCTGCAACACCTGGCGGATGGCGAACATCTGGTCCGTTGTAGCGCGTTGTGTGTGTGTGTGTGTGTGTGTGTGTGTGTGTGTGTGTGTGTGTGTGTGTGTGTGTGTGTGTGTGTGTGTGTGTGTGTGTGTGTGTGTGTGTACAATTCAACTCCCACTGTCCGGCAGTGGTATTATGGAAGAAAGATGTCTGCAGTTTTCTGTGCTATTTTTAATGAATGTCACATTCAAACTGAAACCATCTTTAGCCCGGGAGTTGAAAGGTGATAGCTCTGTTGGGATCCAGTGACCCGTTTCAGAATGCCTGGTTACTCACGTCCATTCCGAGGTCACTTTCACTTACAACAAGCCCCGCATGTGTACACTACCGTTATCAAATGGATAATGATATTGCAAACACACTTCCTGCTTCAAAGATAATCTTCGAAGCTGGCGCGTATTTAGTTTAATTTGTTGTAGTAATATGTAATTAGAACAATCTCACCAGAAACCATCCAAGGTAGCGCTGCCATCACTATGGAAACTGCTTTACAGCGCGGTCACGTTGTCACGCTTACTCCTTGCCTCGCCGCCGTCGCGTACGCAGTTCGTCATCATTGGAACAAACTGTGCTTCACAAGCGCTTCATCATTCGCAATACACAAAATTATGCACATGAACCTACACTATGATTTTCTAGCCACTCGCGAATCACTGATGGCGCGGCATATTAGCCAAAGACGAGAAAAGAACGTGAAAAACTGGAGCAAATCAAAGCCACACCATAAGCACTTTATAATCGAAAAATTACCGGATGATTTCTAGAAACGCGGAGTTAACGACAAATTTTCACACTCGATACGAACTTTGCCACCGTTTGCGAGCCTCGAGCGGTAGGCAGCGGTATGCAATCACGCAGAAAACTTTATTTACATCAACGCCGGATGGCGTAGCACTACCAGACATTCCATCAGCGCGGAACTAAGATTAAACACAATTCTTCACATTTCTTCTCACAATCAATAAATTATTTCAAAACTACACAGAACAAACACTCGCACCCGCGGAAGTACCATCCGGATGGCGTAGCACCGGTCAAACCGTCGGCGAAATCGCGAAAAAGAAAAAAAATAAGAAACGCGAACGAACTGTTATCTGGTCCGTTGTAGCGCGTTCACCCATAAATCCAGCCTGATATTGCCCCACGAACTCAATATACACTGTTCTAAAACTCCCAAAGGGATAAGGCCAAAATTGGCGTCGGGCCCGTCCTTATGACGGACATTGGGGATGAGAAGGCATGTTAACCCGTTAACGCCCAAGCTATAAACATGATTTCACGAAAAAAAAATAGAAGTGTATATGGCGTAGTTTAAAAAAAATCTTCAATGTGGGTCCTCAACATCCGATATTTTTCTAGCGCTGTTTTACTTGATTGATTTATCTTTATTATAGGGACTTTTAGCCCTTGGCTGGTTCGTCTCTTCTCTGTTTTAGCAAAACATTTATTCTATCGTTGTATTCTGCTCCTCATATAGACAATGCATTTATGTTTAATGAAAGAGAGGATAACTAGTCAAGAAGAATAAGGAAATGACTGTCAGATGACTTCATAGATATCTACGCGAATCAAAAAGCATATTTCTCTCTGTTTCTCTATTTTTCTCTTATTTCTCCCTCATTAGTAGTAACTCACGATGGAGAAAGTTTTCCAGTAGAAATCCCGGGAGAAATCCCTGAAAGTCACAATAGAAATCCCATTCAGAATCCCTCGTGGTGTCATCAAAGAATCACGGAAGAAATTCCAGCTGGAAACTCGGCAGGACACCCTGGAAGAAAAATTGAAAAAGCCCTGGGTGAAACCATAGGAGAAATCCTTTGAGGAATGTAATAAAACGAGAGAATCTTTGAAGAGACCACAGAAAGAATCCTGGCTTGAATATCTGAAAGACTCCCGCGAGATTCTATGAAGAAATCTTTGAAGGAATACAAGGAGAAATCCCTGAATCAATCCAAGCAGGAACCCCAAAGGGAATTGTTTCCAAATCGCGAAGGGGTCTTTAAAGAAATTTTAGCAGTAATCCCTGAAGGAATGCCGACTAGAACATTTGTCAGTTCAAGATTTTCCAAAGCAATCCCGGCAGAAATCGTTAAAGGGTTCCCAGGAGGCTTTCCTAAAAGAATTCTGGGAGTCATATGTGATGGAATCTTTTCAATATTTTCTAAATCAGGGACTACTTTATTTCTGAAGAAGTCCCGTAGAGAATAATTGATGGAATCCTTGGAAGAATCATGGCAGGAATCTCTGAAAGAACCATAGAAGAAATCCCGAAAGGAGTTATTGAAGAAATCCCTGAAAAAACTCGGGAAGAAATTTCGAAGGAATCTCATCAGAAATTCCGGCATGAATACCTAAAAAAAAATCTAAGGTTGTCTGAAGAAATCTCGATAGAAATCTACATATATTCTTTCATATCCCTTTTACGGGATGAATCCCTAATAAAGCTTGATCCACTTAGTATTTGGCCGCACAAAACAAGACATTTCTTTGTCAAAAAAATACATAGAAATATGGTTTAGGTTTTATAACACAGGAAATTTATTAAACTTTGAAGAAAAAAATATTGAAAAATTATTCATTTGCATTTCGGATGAATTCTCGGACTTTTCGCTTAATACCGCTCATCATTTTTTGCACAGTAAACTTTCAACTTGATCTGCCATCTTTTTCCACCACTTCTGCAAATCAGATGGTTTTTTGATTGATACGTCAAAATTGACTTTGGACAACTCCCATGACACAAATTTTACCACGCCAAACGCAAGGGTGATGCCCCAGGAGGATTTAAATTCGTCTATGCTGATTAGTTTGCTCGCAAGTTGATGATATGGCAAGGCATCTGCAGTTGTGGAAGGAAAACGGATGTTTTTATCACTGGAGCGACCATGAATGGGCAGGTTTACAAGCAGGAGTGTCTTCAGAAGCGAGTTTTGCCATTCATTCAATCACATGACGGTCCGGTGAAGTTCTGGCCTGACTTAGCCAGCTGCCATTACAGCCGGGATGTCATGGAATGGTATACAAGGAATAACATTGATATTATAGAGAAAACTATCAACCCTCCGAATTGCCCAGATTTTCGTCCCATCGAAAAATTTTGGGCAATTATCAAAGGCAAATTTAAAAAATGTGGTAAAACAATCAAAAAACCATCTGATTTGCAGAAGTGGTGGAAAACGATGGCAGATCAAGTTGAAAGTTCTACTGTGCAAAAAATGATGAGCGGTATTAAGCGAAAAGTCCGAGAATTCATCCGAAATGCCGATAAATAATTTTTCAATATTTTTTTCTTCAAAGTTCAATAAATTTCCTGTGTTTTAAAACCTAAACCGTATTTCTATGTATTTTTTTGACAAAGAAATGTCTTGTTTTGTGCGGCCAAATACTAAGTGGATCAAGCTTTAGAATAACATCAGGAACTCCGGAAATAATCTCTGAAGGCGTTCAACTCTTGAAGGAATACCGAAGATAATCACCAAAAGAATCCTTTCAGGATTATCTAAAGCAATCCCTGCAGAAACCCCTGTAGAGTACCCAGGAGTAATCCCTACAGCAATCCCGGAAGGAACATCTGCAGGAATCCCAGGAGGGATCCTGGGAAGATTCTCGAGAGGAATGCATGAAGACATCGCGGAAATCATTCCTGAAGGTATCTCGTCTTATTTAATTCTTTCCGTCTACTTAATCGTCTTCTATGCCCTCTATCCCAAACTCCTATCCTACGCTCTATCCTACCCCTCAACTCTACCATCTGCCATACCCTCTATCCAATACTCTACCATAACATCTACTCTATTCTCCACCCTACCCTCTACCCTAATCCTTCACTATACGATCTACCATCTACCCTAACATCTACCCAGCCTTCACCCCTTTATTGAACAAACCCGATCGAAAGATAACCATATTGGCTCAAATTACCATTCCGTGGCCGCCACCTTGAACAACGGTCTGCCATCTTGGATTAAAAAAAAATGTCAAATATCGGTTTTCGACTGTTTTTGACTCCTACTTATCAAACCCCATGGTATCAAAGCTCAAATCACCAAGCCGGGGCCACCATCTTAAATTATGGTTCGCCATATTGGATTTCAGAATGGCGTCAAATATAGATTTTTCACTTTTACACATCAAACCCTTTCGATAGATATCCATATTGCTTAGTATCCGAAGCTGCATTGCAGTTAAATAGCATACATTCTGATGTTTTTGCTACCATCTTGCAATCTAAACCGCCATTTTGAATTCCAATTCCCCTATAACCACCAAAGTTATGCCGGAACATGCATATATACAAAACACACGTACATATAAACATACAAATAGCTTGAGCTTAAGCTTGAGCTTGATCGCCCGTGGGTGCTAGTCCAGTATCGCCAGACCAGCTGCACTCACACAAGGAACCAATTAGATATCTGCCGGAGACTAAGCAAGCATCTTCAGTGTGTGGGTTTTAGTGATCTTCTATTTTTAGGCGACAATGGCGCCTGCCCCGTCAGGCATTTATTACTCTGACGATATTGCGGCACAGTTCGTTTAATTGCATAACTAGTAGGCGCTATATGATAGATTGAAACTGTGCTGGGACAGTTGGAAGGAAGGGAAAAGGCATTTTCTAGCGAAGGCTATGAACTTATGAATATATTGTAATGTATACATATGAATTGTATATGTAGAGAAGAGAAAGAGCCAAAGAGATAGAAAGATACAAAGTAAGAGGAAAGAGACGAGCCAGGGATTGAACCCAGGACCTTCTGCATATGAATCAGAAGCGGTAGTCACTAAGCCTTTCTCGTACATATAAACATACAAATACACAAAAATACAAACATAAAAACATTAACTTTTGTATGTATTGATTAACAGCTCTGCCGAAGACTAGTCTGGGACACGTTGTATATGGGAAAATATAAAAAATAGCTAAACTCGAGCTCCTGTATACTTTTTGAGTTCCGTTTTGGTTCCATATCAGCTGTGCAAAATTTCAGTTCGATCGGAAAAAACTATATCTTAGCACCCGCTATTCTTTGTTTTTCATACGATTTACTATGAGGAAAATTTAATTCTTTAGAGAAAAATCGCTTGGGGCAACCCCTTGATCCCTAAAAATGAGTCGATGAATAATTTCTGTTCAAAACTTCATGAGGAATCAGACCTAATCTACACACCTAGAAAAAATCATGTAATTTTAGGTGTCCTGAACCTGACATATACGAGCATCTTCAAAGACACAAATTTAAAGGTCAAAACATGTAAATTAACATTTTCGAGGACACTACAAAATAAAACTTATTTATTCTTAACGTCTACCAATCGCTAGAATCAATTCGACAGAAAAATCATACAAAAGTAAAATTTTGGCACGCATGGATTCGAACTCAGATCTGCTGATTGTGATGCCCATCACTTACCTCTCGGCTATTTCACCGATATAGAAGGCAGCTGATGAATATCATACTAATTCTACGTTTCTGGTGAAATGGATTTGTTGACATAACTTACTTACATGATGCGCGTAAAATTGTGTCCAATTCGTGATTCAGTCTTGAAAATGTTAATGCTTCTTAATGATTCCGTCTCGTGTAAATTTCAGATTTTTTTAATGTGTAGACCGAAAAGCGATGCGATGGTCGTGGAAAAAGTTATTAAGCTTTACCCCAGGGGTTTTCAGCCTTTTTGGCTCGCGGTGCACTTTTGGGAAATGAATTGCTTTGCGGTGCACCTGTTCATTATAGTCAAAGAATCCGATTTGAGGGTTTCTTAAAAACGCTGTCATATTTTCCAAAGTGTCTTCCTGGTGCAACGATATATGTTGAAATACTTTTCCATTGATATAATAACCGTCAACGCCCGTTGTTTGACCGACTCCTCATGCAAACCAACCAGTTTATAATGAACTTCTAGTAACCCTAAGGGCGGTTTGCTGTTGTGTTTTAATCCTGCGTTCTGTTTCACTCCATGTCATATTCTGCTCATGACGTTTGAATTATTTTCAGTTTGAACGATGTGCAGTTTAGCGGCGATTAAATTAAAAAGTGTTCAGATTAGATGCGGTCAAACTAACGGGGGTAGACGGTGTATCATTGTTTAGCTTTTTTTGTAACTTGTCGGAGCTTACTACGAGTAAAACTATTGATGAACCAAAGACATTTTTTTTCTGTTGTTGACAGTATTCTTGAAAATTTTAGGACAACAATAATCTCCGGTGGATTCCTAACAAGTAAACAAGAACCTCGGCTAATTCCTGCGTTTACCCTTGAATCATTTTAAGGATTTTTCAACTTTAACTAGATTCTCGGAAGATTCCTGGCGAATTTTCAATAATTGACCAAATTTTCGGTAAATTTCATGCTTGTTTTCTGGCCGATTCATAAGGAAATCTGAAGGTAATAAAAAAACAATCGAAATTCAAAAATATCAAATACGAAAAGCAATGGAAAATTGAAAGAAATTCTTGAAAGCTGCTCGCAAGACCCTTTCCCAGGTCACACGAGAATTTGTAGCAATACAGGTTGAATTTCTTTTGCGATTTTCAGCGAAGTTATTGAAGATGCACTACAGATTCCTTATAAAATAACTGATGGCTGGATTTATTAAAAAATCATTCTTACATTTTTCACGAGATTTTTGGTATATCAAGGGTAATTAAAACTCTCTCTCAGCAAGAATTATATGAAAATTTATATAGCGATCGTTCGGAACTTTGTTTTGCAGTGGACCACAAGGTATTTTCGAAAATTGTTCGTTAAAGTGATGGCAGGGCTTTTGATATGTCTTGCGGTGCACTTGTCGAGACTTTGCTGTGTACCAAGTGCACCGCCGTGCACGATCTGAAAACCGCTACTTTACCCAATCGATAAAATGACGAGATTTTATTATTAATTGTAATTCCTTACATGCTAAACAGCGTTTCCATGCTATTTGGTTTTAAGTCAATAACTTGTTCCACATGCCTTAGATTGCTTTGCGGTCTTCAGAGGATTGGTTCCTCGTAAAATTTCCGACAGAAATCATTCATCGATTTATTTTTAGAAATTGAGGGACAACTTGTGGCAATTTCTTCTTTGAAAAGTTATTTTCCCCACAGTAAATCTTATGAAAACTTATAACAGCTGGCGCTAGAATATAGTTTCTCCAATCGAGCTGAAATTTTGTACAGTTCATATGGGGCCAAAATGATACTCAAAAAGTGTATAGGAGTGAAATGTATTTTTCTGTCCCATGCTAGTATATTTACATTATTAACCATTGTCAAGATTCCAGGGACCGGTACCCTGGAGAAGATTCCAAACATGGATCAAGTTTGAAGCAGATTACATAGTCCAATTTGCTTCTGACAATAACACCGTGGAAATGTGTTGAAATGAAACTGGAATTTGAGCAGTTAATTTAAGAAATTTAGTCGTGAAGAAATGAAGATGGGGTCATTTTCACCAGATCTGACCCAAAGACCCCACGGAATAACTTCAGATAGCTGAACAATTCAACGAAAACCAATAGGTTTTCTAAAACTGGACATACGATTTGATTATTACTACCGTAAGCTGCATGTGGCTCGTGAAGGTTTAGTGCGGCCCGCATTCTGATATTGAAATATATTAGAAAGATTTAAAAACTAAAAGCAAACATTGTGGGGGTTGTCGGCCCAAATTTCCTGAAACTGGGACGTATAGTACAGCTTGGTTGGGAAAGATTTGAGGCCAACTCTGAGTTCGGAAGCTTTCAAAAAACCCCCCATAACGAAGAGAAGAAAACTACCGAAAATACACAATTTCTCCCAGTTAACTTTAAAATTCATTTCTATCTGCAAAATAATTTTGCCCAATAAATTACGACTTTTTCATTTTGATTTTGAAGCATTATTCTGCAGAATATAAAGGATGACTTGTATGTCGAAGTTAAATCCTGAAACTCTATTAAAATTTGATCAAAATAAATTCTTAAATGCCTTGCGGCCCGCAGCTTTCTTGTAAAAATCAATTCTGGCCCGCGTAGACAGTATCAGGTATCAGGTATCAGAAGGCCGGCTCCAGAGGCACGTTATCCTCCATTTGGGACATTTGTGCCATCGCCAAAATAACAGCCTATTTCATCATCTACCTGAGGGAAAAGGAAGGAAAAAGGATTTGGATGGGGATAGGGACAGGTAGGGAAATAGGAAAAATACCCTGGAAGAGGGTACTAACGCACAAGCGTACCACAATGGGTTCAAACAGCGCCCTGAAAAGGGCACTGTAATAACGCATAAAGCGAAAGAGAGCCTATAGCTCTTTACCACAGCGGGTTAAGAACAACAGAATATCCTGAAGATTCAGGTTTCTGAAGTCAGTTTCACTTAATAAGTGTTTACCGAATACTCGGAAACGCAGTTGCGCGAAAACTGGACAGTTACATATCAAATGATACGAAGTTCCATAATCGGATTCACAGCTATCACAGGCAAATGAATCAGCTTGCTGAATATTCGCCATGTGATAGCTGAGTCGGCAGTGGCCAGTCAATGCTTTGACCAGCATGCTGCAATTCTGCTTAGACAGATTAGTTAGATACTTCGCCACCCGTAGAGATGGCTCAGCACTATACAATTTGGTTTGACGACATGACTCCAAACTATTCCAATATTGTCTGTGTTGAGTGACAGCCCAGGTGTGAATCTGAAGCTTAATCCAACACTTCGATATCGGAATAGCTGGCTCAGGGCCAATGAAGTCATGTGATGCTCCAGAGCGAGCTAACTCATCAGCCAATTCATTTCCAGCGATGGAAGAATGACCAGGTACCCAAAGAAGGTGAACAGCGTTTGCTGAATTCAGCTCCTCGATTTGAGTTCGACAAGCGATAACTATCTTCGACCTGGAGTTGGCCGAAGCAAGTGCTTTAATAGCAGCCTGGCTATCTGAACTGAAGTATATTACTTTGCCCATTACGTGCTGCTGAAGTGCTGATTGCACTCCGCACATAAGAGCAAAGATTTCGGCCTGAAAAACGGTACAGTGTCTACCAAGTGAATAAGACTGATACAGCCTTAGCTCACGAGAATAAACACCAGCACCTGCTCGACCTTCGAGAAGGGAGCCATCAGTGTAACATACGATGCCGTCTGAAATACTTCTTTCCAGATAACCAGATGTCCACTCTTCCCGGGAAGGGAATTTCGTGGAAAATGTCCTATATGGAAAATTACAAGCAATTGTAAGATCACTTGGAGCAAGGACAATTTTGTCCCAATTCACCAAAAGTGGAAACAACGAGGTGTGTGTTGAACTGCGGTTCACAGGAGTTTCCTCTAGTAGACCGAGTACCCGTAACCGGTAAGTGCAAGAAAGGGCTTCTTGTTTGAGATGAATGTGTAGTGGGGCAACGTCAAAGAGAACTTCTAGCGCTGCCGTAGGAGTTGAAGAGAACGCTCCAGACATCGCCATTAAGCACATCCTTTGGAGATGGCCTAATTTTGATTGGACCGTTCTCACTTCACCCTTTTGCCACCACACAAGACATCCATAAGCCAATATTGGCCGAACCACAGTTGTGTAAATCCATTTGATATACTTGGGTTTTAGACCCCAAGTTGTACCAAAAGTACGCCGGCATTGCCCGAAGGCCATACAAGCTTTCTTGATTCTGAACTCAATGTGAGGTGTCCAGGAAAGCTTGGAATCAAGAATGACTCCAACGTACTTTACCTGTTCAGTCACATCGATTTCAGAATCAAAGAGACGCAAAGGTCGAACGCCATTACGGTTTCGCCTTTCCGTGAAAAGAACAATAGATGTTTTACTCGGATTAACCGAAAGGCCATATTGGCGACACCAACCCTCAACTACCTGAAGGGCGTTTTGCATCAGGTCGAAAAGGGTGCTGATGCACATACCAACTAACAATGTTAGGTAGTCGTCGGCAAAACCATAAGTAGGAAAACCGCTATTATTGAGTTGCCTCAATAGCGTATCTGCTACGAGATTCCACAAAAGCAGTGATAAGACTCCCCCTTGGGGGCATCCACAAACACTCAATTTCCTAATCCCTGCTAGACGCAATGTCGAGAAGAGATATCGGTTTTTGAGCATTTGGTGAATCCAATTGGAAATCATTGGAGATATACCATGACTCCGTGCGGCTTCCAATATGGCATCGAAAGGCACGTTGTCAAAGGCACCCTCGATATCTAAGAAAACACCCAAACAAGATTGCTTTTGAGCGAATGCTTTCTCGATATCGTAAACAACCTTGTGTAAAAGAGTCACAGTGGACTTACCAGATTGGTAGGCATGTTGGTTCACATGAAGAGGCACGTTGGCCAGATGAACATCACGGATATGATGATCCACAATGCGTTCTAAGCATTTCAGAAGAAAAGAGGTCAAACTGATAGGTCTGAAACTCTTTGCTTCTTCATACGACGCACGACCCACTTTCGGAATAAACTTTACAGTAATATCCCTCCAGGATTTGGGAATATACCCTGTAGCAAAACTGCAAACAAGTAGTTTTTTCAAAACATGTTTGAAATAATCAAATCCCTTCTGAAGCAAAATAAGATAAATCCCATCTGCCCCAGGAGATTTGAAAGGAGCAAAGCTATTAAGAGCCCACTCAATCGATTCTATAGTTACAATACTCCGAGCCGAAGCTAAAGAATCATAACTACAAGAAAAGACATCAGGATCATCCGAAGATGTAATATCCACACATCCAGGGAAGTGTGTGCTGAATAAGCACTCCAGAACTTCCTCATCAGAGGAAGTCAGATCGCCATTTGGCAAACGAAGTTCGTTCACCCGGAAATCCTTAGATTTCGCTAGGATTTTGTTTAACCGACTGACTTCACTCAAGCTGGAAACATTTGTACAAAGGTTTTTCCAGCCGGATCGTTCAGCAGACCGGAGAGCTTTCCTGTAGGCCTTGCGAGCCGACCTGAAAGCCTCCGAACCAGCCGAACGTCGTCTGTTCCAACTCTTTCTACATTGTTTCCTGAGTTTCGCCAGATCAGAGTTCCACCAAGGGGTTCCTCTTGTGATCTTCACAGACCGTAGAGGGCATGCTTCTTCAAAAGCTTCCATGATGAAGGTCGTTGTAGTATCAACGGCATCATCTAAATCACTTGGAGTGTCAATGGATGGTGAATATCCATGAAATTTGGCTGCAATAAAATCAGTATAAAGATCCCAGTTTGTTGACCGAGGATTCCTGAAACGCAATGTTTGCGAAGTAACATTTAAATGTTCAAAAAAGATATAGCGATGGTCAGATAAAGATTCTTCATCTGACACATGCCAATTGGTCAGCTCGTGACTAATTCTGCTAGAGTAAAGCGTTATATCTAACACTTCCTCTCTAGCAGATACCATGAAGGTTGGGCGGTTGCCTATGTTAAGTAATGCAAGATCTGTACTACTTAAGTACTCCATCAAACTGGAGCCTCTCAAGTTAATGTCTGAGCTGCCCCAGATGATATGGTGAGCATTAGCATCACTGCCAACAATTAGCGGAAGGCCTTTTGAAGTGCAGTATGCGATGACTTGTTTGAAAGCATCCGTAGGGGATGGTTCATCATGTGGTAAATACACAGAACAATAGACGTATTTCCTGTTGAGGTTTCCAACAGATACATCAATTGTGATAGCACATACATCTCTGGTGGTTAGTTCAGAGATGAGTGTAGCAACTATTGCGTTGTTGACAAGCACACAGGCTCGAGGCATGACACGCGAGTTTGCCATTTCATGTTTACTGAAAGTGGCAAACACCGGGTTCACAAGGTTTCCTAGATACAAATTTCCCTTACGAAAGTAAGGTTCTTGTACCAAGGCCACTTGGGCTGTACCATTTTGCATAAGTCTGCAAAGATTGATCGTTGCTGTTCTTTTATGCTGAAGATTGATCTGAGCTATCCTAACCGTAGCCACTACCCAAACTAGGTAAGATTAAACTCTTCGCAACAGCAGCACAACAAAGAACAACAACAATAAAACCAAATCGGTATCGATTGGAAAACGCCAAAGGCGAGGATACACAGAATACACTGTGTAAATCGCATAATGCGAAACCATATAGGTGAAAATTTAAACTAATTAACAACATCTTCATAATCCCGCCCTTATTTAGCCTCAAGTGAGACTAAAGAAGGGCAGCTGATTGTCTCGGAGAAACACAAGGTCCACTGCACCATTGCTCCGGTTAGCGCAGTAAGGGCTACATACTGTGGAGGGCGCCCTGGTACTCCACAGGCTCCGTTAGCGGTTAGGTTTTTATTAGACCCCCCTAGCCATTCATTCCTAGGCACGGTAAGCATAAAGCCGCATCACACCATGAATTAGGGGTCACCTGTTGGTGGATTCTTACCACCGGAACAGGCGGTCCGTAGTGTTATTCTTAGCCAATTGAGACAATCGCTACCGACACTACACAGCTATCTAGGCTAATCGAGAAAAGAAGTTAATATTGATGATCAACTTCATACGGACTCGAACAGCCGACAAAAGCAAACATTGTGAGGGTTGTCGGCCCAAATTTCCTGAAACTGGGACGTATAGTACAGCTTGGTTGGGAAAGATTTGAGGCCAACTCTGAGTTCGGAAGCTTTCAAAAAACCCCCCATAACGAAGAGAAGAAAACTACCGAAAATACACAATTTCTCCCAGTTAACTTTAAAATTCATTTCTATCTGCAAAATAATTTTGCCCAATAAATTACGACTTTTTCATTTTGATTTTGAAGCATTATTCTGCAGAATATAAAGGATGACTTGTATGTCGAAGTTAAATCCTGAAACTCTATTAAAATTGGATCAAAATAAATTCTTAAATGCCTTGCGGCCCGCAGCTTTCTTGTAAAAATCAATTCTGGCCCGCGTAGACAGTATGCTCGAGGACCACTGGTTTAAAATGAACGAAATGACAGCCATTTTAAATTTGTTCGTTCCGTTGAGCGACAGCCGCAGAAAAAAATATCCATTCAAAATTCAACGATAAATCATGCAAATGAAGGGAATGCTAGATTTAGTACACAATCACATGTGATGTTTTGTAAAATTACATGTAAATTTTTTCTTACACTCGCGTAACTGATTGAAGTCCATGAAGGAAATTTACACTATCATACTGTAATTTCACATGACATCACATAGTTTGCTCTGCATCACTATCCGAAGTGAAAAACGAGGTGAACACTTCGTTTGCGATCCGAACACTTGATTTCAGTTCTTCCGTCATTGCTCGTCCTAGTCTAATTAGTTTCACAGGAAAACCATGTTTTGCTATTTTCCGCTAAAGCGCAGCTCTTTTCACTGTCTTAAAAAGAAACAACAGTCCAAGCATCATACTTGTTATATAAAAGTTACGGCAGCGCAAGTTTCCCGGGTAGAGGTAAAATACTGACGATCAAAACATGATATTGGTTTGATTGATATAAGAGATAAAAGATCTGAAAATAATATCTGAAAAATGTTCTTGGAACATCTGATCAATATCAAAATTTGATATTTCAAGATCATACGAATAGCTCGCTGCTATTGGTTAGATCTTACAAAATCTAAATATGATTTGATGATGATGTTCCAGGAGTAAATTTTTGATTTTATTTTTAGATCTTTTATCTCTTATGTCAATCAAACCCATATAACTTCTTGATCTCCATATCAAAATATGCTATTATTGAGCTCTTTTCCTCTACTCGGGTTTGGTTGTATATATGTTTATATAACATGTATATTGCTTGGGATGATTACAAAACAGTCACAGCAGCGCATGTAACTGTGACTTTCTGCACAAGCCTTACCTGCGCTGCCGTGACTATTTTGTGATTATGCATGTTGCTTGGGAGATGATTAGTTTCCAAGTTTTTGTTTTTGTTCAGAGCATAACCACAGCGACCTCTATTTGATCTATTGTATAGTTCAAGTCGTATAACTTTATCACTATTGTGATGTCAAAAAAATATTCGGTTTCGTTTCAGTGTCATTTTCAACTTAATCGCAAGGAAAATACTGATTGATAGGTTCCGCTATCAACACGCTCCCTTATTTAGTGAAATCGGATTCCTTAACGAAAAACTCAAGAAATGATACCGATATCGACCATGCCTTGGAACCCTAGTCCTTGAGCTGTTAGTACACAGGGTCAAATATTTGTCCAAAAAGAAACCAATGCTCAAACATCTTGTTTGACTCGATCGAATTTTCATTAGTGTCAAACTGATATTGTTTCTTTAGTGCTTTCCTTGTCAAACATTTGACCCTGTGTACTACTGGCCTTACTCTCTAGTACACCGAATAAAAGATTAGCAATAGGGTCTTGTACCATTTGGGCAGATGTACCTATTTTGGGCACTTGCTGCTGTAACTAAGTCAATCTCAAACCGATTGATTTGAATTTTTGTACAGAGTTAGGCACGTACAGTATCTAACTCTCTACAAAAATTCAAACCAATCGGTTTGAAATTGACTTTGTTATAGCAGCAAGTACCCAAAATAGGTACACCTGCCCAAATGGTACAAGACCCTACTAACCCATTTTTCCTTGTTTCAAGATCCATCTCGGCCAGAACCAAACCGATACCGAGGACCAAAGTTTTTCTTTTAATTTATTAAATCTTCGTTTGTGGTATGTCTACTAGACAGTATGGCAAGTCTCTTCATTGTGATTCACCGATTGCAGCATGATATGTTATCATTAAATCGTGCAAATTGTTGGATGTCTGCCTTGCCGTTAAAATATATGACTAATCAAATGCTAAACAGTCATATCGACAGTGACTATAGTTTCATCTTTAGTGGAATGTAGTTGGGCGAGATACTGCCTTCATTATATAGGTTTTGTCAGTACGTGCTACTTCGCAGCGCATTGAACTTCGAGGCATTGAAAGCCATCAGTTATGACTGAATTACAAACAAAAATGCAGAATAGATTGAATTGGTTTTCATAACAAAATGAATTTTTACTAAATAATAGGCTTCAATGGCGTATTTAATTGTGAGTAGAGATCAAATTACTCATTCTTTTTCCAAGATAAGTTTACTTGTGGTGGAAATCGGTAAGAAATGGACCCACACAAATCAGATTGAACATTCAGAAAGAGCTTGAAAGATTTTTTCAAATATTGCTCAGGACTCCAAATCAGTCCACCCACGCAAATCATTACATACCTCTAAATTGGAAGTTTGGATAAATCTCTGTAAGGTCTATCTGTTTCGATTCACGCACGTCAATATGTTCAAGTCATCGGTTAGTGGTGTTGACGTGCTCGGGTGATTGAAGTTTGAAACATATTGATCACAATATGCAGAAAAGCGCAGGGAGACTTTTTTCAGCTAATTTTAGAGACAGTGAGTACATTTCGTTTGCGGTAAGAGGAAATTATCAAACTTTTCCTGTTTTATTTGAAAGGTCTGCTTTTCAAAATGTAGTTTCTTCATGCCTTTTCACTGTTTATTCAAGTTCAAAGTGCTCCCTTGAGGAAGAAAGGAACAATTCTATTATGGTTAAGCACTGATTCTACTTGAAGCTTCTAGATAATTCGTTTTGAAGGTGATCATACTGAGCAGTTAGCTATCATTTGTCTTGAGCACATGCATCTCCCTTTCCCAAACTTGAGTTGACTGGACACACGCAATACTTAACGATGTTCCAATTTCCGTTTGCGTTGCTCGTGTCATCGGCCGTTCGTTCAACAGGTGAACCAAAAATGTTAGCGTTCGATAAAATTATACACAAAGGTGACAGAAACGAAACCGACGATCAGATCCGTCCCACCGGCTGAGACGCGACTACGATGACTACGACGACGACGACGACGACGACGACGACGCCGGTTCACCTTGATCTGATTAAATTTACGAACTGACCCCGCGCCCAAGAAACCGATTCGCATCCAAAAGAGGATGGCATAATTTCCTCTTTTTTGCACTAGCTCGGCAAAGGCGTTCTTTCGGAGTGACCTTTGAGCTTTAGGGCAACAGTGGTACCTCATACCCATTTACAACTGAATCCGTTACAACGGTTGCCACTTTTATGGAGTGTCTTGTCTGGTCTGCGGAAGTGTGTGGCGCGGCGGGAAAACCTGTTCCTTCGTCGTCGAAGGCATGTGGAATTTAGTGGGAGGGCTGTTTGGTAGGTAGAGGGTCTGTTTCGAGTATTTACCATTTCTTGTGGACCTGTGGGGTATGTGTCTAAGATCATAAACGAGAATGCAAATGCTATCGCAGGCTGACGGAGAACGGCGGCTCAGTAGCGCTCGTCAAAAGCCTACAACGCAGATGCAGCCGGTCACATCGTTCACCCGCTTTATTATTTTATTTCATTTTTATAGAGAACTATAAAAGAATTATGGGGTTGCAATTTGATAAGACATTACTAAATCATCATTCGCATATCGTGACGCATCAACGAAGATACGCTATGCGCAGGTTACATGTAAAAAATAAAGCAGCTTTCGAGCTGCTGAAGTGCCTCGATGCGAGTTTCTTAATCAGCTTGGGAGCATCGGTTTCATAAATCCAAAAATATATAGAAATAATTAATCCCTTAGTATTAGTCAAATATGGAAAAATATTATTTTTTGGTTTACAATGGTTTGTTTTGCTTTTTTCAGCTAAGTCCGAACTCTGAAACGTAATTTTAAAGATACACATTAACCCCACTTCACCCTACGATCTTTACGCAGTGGAAGGCTAATGAATTAGTTTAGACAACTTGTAGAGCGCACGCCCCTCGATGAAAAATGCGTCTGCATATTTTGACTGTATGTATCACATGCGTCAAGGTTGTCGTTTAAACAGAGTAGAGACTAACATACTTTAGCGGCTGGTTCGTTTTGATAAGTTGTGGTATGAAACATTCGAACCTTGAAATTGATTGTTTAAATGCCAATGATGGGAGAGGCTATTGACAGTTTCAAGATGAATCGGATGGTACGCAAATCAGCGAAGGACTTTCGGATCAATACTAATACGATGCATCAAAACATGATTTCTAAACAAACACCATCCAAAGTTAACTTTTGAAACCACCACACTTCGCTCAATCCACATTCAACTTCCGAAAACTCCCGATTACGGCCTCGTCGGCAATGTCGCTCTGCAGCCCGGATCCATTCTTGCTGGTTTTACCATGTGGGTTAGGCTTTGTTAGGTCCATTTCGAATTCATTTATCAACAACAAGTGGTCACGTTCCTGGGCAACCCGTTTACGAAATCGGTCATTGGCTTCCTCCAGGGACAGGGAGCCCCCGTAGATGGTTGGAAGGATGGAACTATCTACGGCTGCCTTCAACTCGTCCAAGGATTTGTGAAACTGAAACAAGATGGGAAAATGTTAGTTTTTTAAGATACTACACCGTCTACAGCGGTTGCACAAATTGAACGATCACAACAAAAAAGTTACTATCAACAAACGGGCCCCAATCACTGGTCCAGTGGAACATTTTCCGTTTTGAGAAAAGTTTTCACCGCCTAGAGCGGGAATCAATCTTACACTCCGAAGCTTACGAAGCGCATAGAAAACTGATGCTGCTATGCGCACGACCACGAAGCTCACACGATTTTTGCTTTCAATTCTTTACAGTAGTACATGACAAATGAAAATGGATTTGTATGCATTTGTATAATTTGACTTCTAAGCTTTACCAATAACTTATGCCTGCGAAACCTTATATCTTTTCTATTTTAACCCTTCCATTATCAACACCCAAGGCTTCCTTCAAGAATTCCTCTAGGAACACCTATATCGATTCTTCCAGGGATTTCTCTCAGTATTGCTTTATGGATTCCTCCAGATATTTCTTCAGTGAACTTCTTTTAGGATTTCTCCAGGAATTCATGATAGGGTCACACTAGAAATTTCTACAGAGATCCCTCCTAGAATTTCTTTAGAAATTCTTATTATGACACTTCTTGGAATTCTTCTAGGGATTCCTTAAGAAAATTCCACCCTTGAGAAATTTCTGGTGGGATTATTCAAAACCATCTTTTTAGGATCCATCCCGAAGTTCGTACGGTGATCCTTCCAGGAATTCTTTTAGAGATTTTATCCATGGATTCTTATAAAAAATCCTCATAATATTTCTTCAGAAGCTCTTATTGGCCTTTCTCTGGGAATTCTAGCTGGGTTTCCTCAAGAAATTCCTGCTGTGGTTCTTTCAGCAATGTCTCCTAAAACTCCTCCAGAAGTTTCAACTGTGGTGTGTTCAGGTATTCTACTAGAGATTCCAAGAGATTTCTTCAAGCATTCCAGCTGGGATTCTTCCGGGCAGTATTCCTGGGATTTTTCTAGGGATTTCTTCAAGGATTTATCCAGGACTTTTTCCTGAGATTTCATACAAGGGATTTTCCATAAAATTCTTCATGGAATTTCTCCAGGAACTTCAATTGGCCTTCCCCTTTGAAATCCAGCTGGGATTCCTTAAGCAATTCCTATTATGGCTTCTCCAGAAGATCTAATTGTGGAATACTTCATGGGATTTCTCCTGGCATACTTACTTACTGCAATACTTTCGGGAAATCTTCCTAAGATTACTCCAGAAATGCTTCCTGCGATGCCATCAGGGAATCCAAACCTCTAAATCATCTTCAGAGATTTTATCCAGAAATTCCAGCTGAAATTCCTCAAACAATACCAGCGATTCCTCCTAGAACTCCTCCAGAAATTCGCCAGAAACTGTAAGACCTTCAGGAGTTCTTCTAGGTATTTATCCAGAGATTTCTCAAGCGATTTCTTAAGGATTTTTTGCTGGGATTACTCATGGTAATATTTTAGGCATTCTTCCAGAAGTTCCTGCGGTGATTCCTCTAGTAATTCCTTCAGATGCCATCCATAAACCACGTGGTCATGCTAGGGGGGGGGGGTGTTAGGGCAAAGACCAAGGTCCATACACGCGGATTGTTCGGAATCCCCCAAAAAATGACCACGTGGTTTATGGACAGCCCCTCAGAGATTTTATCCCAAAAATTCCTCCAGTTATTTTCAATGGGATTTCTTCAGGAACTTCTCGTGAGCTTCATCCACAAATTTTAGCTGGGATTCTTGCGAATTTGACATCTAAGCTTTACCAATAGCTTATTCCTTCGAAATCTCATATCTTTTCTATTTCAACCCTTCCGTTACCAACCCCCTTAACGAGAGTGCGAAAAAAAAAACACTCTTTTCGATATAACTTTTTTTGTTTTTAAATATTTTCAGCCAAATTTTGACACAAGAAGCGCATATCCTTGTTCCGGAGTTATTTCGGAATAAAAATGGATCTTTGGAATTTGCCATATTGGAAAAAGTGAATTTTCGATATGAGTACATTTGGTTTTCAATCCTAAGTGAACTAGAATGATAGAAAAATAT
Source organism: Aedes albopictus (assembly GCF_035046485.1). NCBI lineage: Eukaryota > Metazoa > Arthropoda > Insecta > Diptera > Culicidae > Aedes > Aedes albopictus. The sequence goes on along the minus strand of NC_085137.1, from coordinate 480,536,664 downwards.
GTCCTTTCCGGTCACTAAGTACCTTGGAATCAGTTTAACGGATGTTCCGGGGAATCGGTTCTGCGGTCAATTTTTGAATATGATTTAAAACCTTCATGCGTCATCTCAAACTTAGTGATTTTCCAGATATATTCAAAAGAAATTCCGTGATGAGTACCTGGAGCAATTCTAGATGAAGCTTTCTGATAAATCTTGAATAAACTTCTGGAAGAATCTTGGAAGGAGATATTTGTAGATTGTCAGAAGGAACTCCTGGTTTTATTTCTATAGAAAGCACGGAAGAAATAATTGAAAGAATCCCATAGGGAATTTATGAAGGAATCCCGAAAATAACTTCTGGGGAATCACGGAAGATTATCTGGATATAACTCCTGGTGAAATCTAAGAGAGAAAAGCCTGGAGGAATTCCAGAAGCTACTATGGGAGGAATCCGTAAAGGGATTCCTCGCAGAATTCTAAGATATCCTAGAGGAATCCTGAATGGAGTGAACGGAGGGATGCCGGAAAAAGTTGCTGAAGCAGTCCTGGGGAAAAATCCTGGATAAATCCTAGAAGGAAGCCCTCGAGGAATCCCAGAAGAATTCAGGCAGGATCAGGAATTCCTGAAGGAATCCAAAAAAAGAACACCTGGAGGACTCCCAGAAGCAACTCCTGGGAGGGTTTTGAAAGAATGCCGGAGAGGTTACCTGCCGAGATCTTGGAATGAATATCTGTGTGAATTCCTGAAGGAAACCAAGAAGGAACTTCTGGAGGAATTCCGAAAGGAACTTCACAGAAAGAAGTTCTGATGAAATCTCAAAAGAAATTCCGGTTAAAATCACTGTAGAGATGTCCATAGAAACTACTGGTGAAAGAGAGGAGAAGAAAACCTTGAAAGGACTCCTGAAGGAAGCCATGGATAAACTTTTAGAAAAACCTTAGAAAAAAAAACTCCTGGAGAAATCTCAGATGGAGCTTTTGGAGGAATCTAAGAGGGAATTTCGGAATGAATTGTTGGAAGGAACTTTGAAGGAAACCCTGAAGGAATACAATAAGGAGGAATTCTCTAATGGAATCCCAAAAAAATCATGGAGAAATCCCAGAAGAAAGTGCTGGATGAACTAAAAAGGGAGACATTCTCAAAAATGGGAATTCCAAAAGAATCTAGAGGAATTCCAAAATGAACTGCTGTCATGGTGAAATTCATTCAAATGAAACCAATTTGATATTCTTAATAGATTTATTAGTGAGCAAACTAATATCTTCTAAAGAGCTTCCGGTTCTTCGGCATCAAGCAGAACAATGGGTGGTTTATTGAGTCATTAGCTTTGGTGATAATCTCCACTGGATGCACCTATGGTCTTGATGTCAGCGATCTGAACTTCGCAGTCGGCCACGTTTTCTTGCTATTGTTGTTGTTTCATAATATTCTATTAACATGCAAGTTAAAATTGAAATCAGAGCTAAGTTCAATTTTTATGACATGAAAATTTTGCTGAGATGGGGGGGGGGGGGGGGTTGTTTAACAAGCTACGTCATTTGTAGAGGGGTGTACCTGAAATTGTGACGAAATGCTACGAGGGGGGAGGGGGTATTACAAATCGCTTAAAAAAGCTATGTCATATATGGACGCCCCCTTAGAAGAAGCGAAGTGCGAGGAAATGGAATTGCTGTGCCGTTCCCATGAAACACGGAAGTTCTACGAGAAGTTAAACGCATCCCGCAACGGCTACGTGGTGTGAGCCAAAATATGCAGCGATAAGGACGGAGGCCTTTTGACGGACGCACGTGAGGTGATCGAAAGGTGGAAGCAGCACTTCGATGAGCATTTGGATGGCGTGGAGGACGTAGGCACGGGAGACCACAACAACGGGGAGAACGACTGCGCCTCGTCAATGCAGCTGAGGACGGAAATGAGTGAATTCCCTCGATGTGGGAAGTTAAGGATGTCATCCACCAGCTCAAAACCAACATCTGTCTGGTCTGGCCACCTGTCTGTATCGGTTGATAGCCAGGATCTGGTAAACCGAACCGCCATCGGAGGAGTGGACGGAAGGAGTAATCTGCTCCATTCACAAGAAAGATGACCATTTGTAATATGAGAACTTCAGAGCGCTCACTATTCTGAATGCTGCCTACAAAGTGCTATCACTGATCTTCACCGTACGGGAAATTCTCTAGAAATGCCATAAATACTCCCAACGCATCACCTGTTCATAGACTTCAAGTCGGCATACGACAGTATTGACCGCACAGAGCTGTGGAAAATCATGGACGAAAACGGCTTTCCTGGGAAGTTGATCAGACTGATCAAGGCAACGATGGACGGTGTGCAAAACTGCGCAAGGGATTCGGGTGAACTATCCAGTTTATAGGGATCTCGCCGAGGGTTGCGACAAATTGACGGACTTTCATGACTCAACGTCGAAAAACTTCTTTCTGTGTAGTCATGAACAAAATACTACGTGCCAGGACCTGCTGCTTCATGAGTTATTCATAGATTTGTAGAACATACTTTTTCAACTACTTTGATGAAAACTTATGAAAAAAATAGTTAAAAAATGTGAAAAAATTGTATCAGTCAGAACCATAAATATGTAGATTTGAACATTCGATGCAAATCATGATTAATACAGCATCAACACATAAAGAAATGGTCAAAATTGTTTTTTTTTCGGAGTACTTTTGATTAAATGTCAGATAGCGCCATCTGCGTAAGCTGTGGAGTATTAGTGCATTCGGAAGATATGTCAAAAACATAACAACAAACAACTTTGTCGGAGAAATGTTTTTGATACGAGGCTTCTGTACAAAGATAGAACTGATCTAGTGCAGTTCTAACTTATCTAGATCAAATATCGAGTTACCAAAATTTGGTCCACATTATTCCAAATCTTTTTGTAGAAGACGCCAAACCTCTAGGATGCATATCCAGAGCGCTAGAGGTTTTGTCTGTCGATAATGGCATCCTGCCCCAGTGTGCGTCTCTCCGGAACCACCAAGAAGGCATTGTTTCAGAGAGGTGCTAGTGCACATCGCACCCTCAAGGTTAGCTGCGTAGCCTACAGCAACGAACATCGATGACATCGTTCTGGAAGGTATGATGCGACGAGCCGGGTTCAACTGCCGAGGTACGTTTATCACAGAATCCGGTTAATTTATGTGTCTTTGCGGACTACTTGAACATTTTCGCCAAGACATTCAAAGCCGTAGCAGAGCTGTACACCTGGTTTGTGTCATACTTGTTGATTACGTGTTATCCTAATTGTAAGGTGGTGCAAATAAATAGATGTCCGGGTATTGTAGATTTTATCCACATTTTCCACCCTCTAACCCGTAGTGCACACAAATCAGTTTCCACTCATTGGAGGCCATCGAAAGCCAACCGTGAAAAGTTTGATGCCGCGTGTGGTGATATGATCAACGGTCATTTTCTAACATCGTTGGTTGACCGGCCGACCAATCACACCGCAGCCCGCGTGTGTTCCGCTGCTCCATTAGCAAGTGTGTGTTTTGTTGTGAATTTATGCCACCTTGCCTTCCGACCGCGAAACCGCGGGCTCGCGGGCTCCATCATATCGTTATGCACGCAATATGGATGACGCTCTCCACCCGTTCACGGTCACGGTTACCTACTGGCTACTGTTACTATAGTCTTTATCGAGGGGGTTGAATATGAGATAGGGTTTGTGTTCCATCAGTAATCTCACGCTCCCAATTTCATCCTATTCGAAAACAAGCGATCACGGCACCGATTGATTCCGTTCTTTTTGTTTTCATGCGTGCTCACTCCTAACAAAAAATACAAAAATAAGAAACAAAACAAACAGTGCTTCATTCCTTTGTTTTTCGTAGGATGAAAATGGGAGCCACATGCTTAATAAGGGAACCAATACCCTATCCGTGAGGTAGCCACCAACGATAATGAATGCTTTGGGTGGGAAATTTTCAGCCGGAAGGCGATAGCGTGAGATGTTGCGGAAAGCTTTGCGGGAAAAGATAAGCGTATGGGGCGACGGCACTTTAACCTATGCGTCTATTTTTGAAAGAAGATGGAGTATTTCTGTATTATCTAGTAAAAACTGCGAAAATTTACTGCCTAAACAAGAGATGAATCAGCCTTAGGCTGAAAATTTCTCTAATAAAGACGCCTAACTAAAATGGCTAAACCTATGGATAAGCCTGATGTGCCTAAAGTGACTAGACCCCGTAACACCCGACAGCAGAACGGTATCAACACACTTCTTCAGCCTATGCCCCCATGTTCATCAATTGTTTCCGTTTCAAAAAAAAAAAAAAAAAAACAAATAGCGCTTTTCAGCTTTTGTATTCGATAGGATGAAAATTGGAACACTATGTTGAAGAAGGGGTTCCGTTCCCCTGGTTATTTAAATTCTGATCAGAATTTGTATCGCTGCATGTGTATATAGTGGCTTGTTCTCATTTGTTGCAATAACACAGGTCTAATACATATGCGATATACTTTTCAGGTACATACATAAATACAATTGAACAAATATGATAAACGGTTCATATTCACTATGCAATAATTCTTCATCGTAATGGCATTACGTTCCCATTGGAGCTAGGTTTATCTCTCTTGTTATTAGTGTTCTAAGAACAATATCGCAGGTGTAGATTGAAGAGCATTTTTTTCATAAATTGTGTGGCAAGGATACTTCATGACAGGAGTCATGAAATAGCCTTATCCACGCTAACTGTAGATCTGTTGCGAAAAATGCATTGATGTAATGAACAAACGAATTTCTAAACATTAATAAAGGATAAGTGGTTCACAGGACTAACGCAATAAATTGCCTGGAAAGCTAGTTATTATAATACTAGTCTACATACTATTACTTTTTATCTCTGCTAAAATGCATATGGAGACAACCCAAGTAACAATCAGCATGCCTTGAAAGTTTATTCATGTTTTATCCTGGTTTTATACGAGCATGTCAAAAAGCTAGTTGTTCTAAATTAGTTTTATGTGGTAGTTTTTTACTTTGAACCTTTGGCGTTCCATAAAACTATCATATAACTTCTACTATAAACATCTTCAATTAAAGACTTGCAAGTAGACATGAATTGGTTTTATCACTTATTATATACCATTCCAATAAAACTTGCATTTGCGATTGTTGTCGGAGAGATTTTTTTTGTAAACAAATACACAAAACTGTGAGGCAATGCATAAAACCAACAAAAGATTTCGTGGCCGTAACATAAACCAAAAAAATGCTGTGATAAAACCGCTAGTTCTATCATGAGCTCAGTTATGACTACCTCAGGAGGGTTAGCCCTATTGGAGGAATCATCAGGAACACAGAGTTTTATCAGAAAAATATGTCGCCTAGCCGGGATAATTCATGTAAATACAGAAAAATTATTACTCAATTTTATGATTTCACGTACAACTTAAGACCAAATTAAACCATACAACACGTTTCCGTCATTTTATTTTGTCAGAAAATTACATAATGTCTTTTAAACTCCGCTGTGTTGAAAAAACCTTTTTTGCACCCATTTCCACCGAGTAAATTAAATGCATTTTACTTCCAAATTATGCATAGTTTGTGTGGCGCACTTAGTTTTTGTCATTATCACAGTCACATTCACCACAAATTTTTGGTGGCATGTCTCCTGACACGTATTAAATAGGAAAACAAATCTGAATTCCATATCTGCATCTTTCCAATTGATGGCTGGATAAACAACCAAGCATAATTTATTCTGACGATCGAACATTGAGACTGAAAAATAATCAAAACAATGATTTGACAAGTTAGAATATTGTTTTATTTAGAAGATTGATAAAACTATGATACAACCCGAAATCCTAAGCCGGTTTGCATACGAAGTCCTGTAGACCCTAATAAGACTGGGCCAACTAGCCAGAACGTGGGCTTATTGAGGCATACAAGAACTCGAGAGCATTTTTAAGTCGGCATCAATGGTTTTATGTTTAGGGTTTTTGAATCGCTAAAAAACTTTGATAAAATTAAAATTGTTACTTGGGAAACGTGTGTGGGTGAAATTAGAATTTTAAGTAGGAGAAAGTTGTTTTTGAATTAAATTGCATGACATGAGCGGATGTATCCCATACCTTGACCCACACTTATCTGAATTACTAGGTTCTTCAACATGGAGAGGGTTGCCCAAGTAACATTTTAAGTTTTGTTTAGCTCTATAAGAGATTTTCGTGACCGATTTCATAAAATTTGCAATAAAACTTATTCATACATCAAAACCTCTTGATAACCATTTTAAAAGCATCTTCCAGCTAAGTGAACCACTCTTGGAGAAGTTTTGCCAACCGTATTAAGAGGACTAATAAAACTGTTTTGAAACCTAGTTGAAAAGTTTTCCTTACTCGAAAAGCGGTTATGATGATTGTTGTTTTTTTTTTAACAAAACTATGACAGCTCAAGATACAGAGAACGTTCTTCAATGGCACGTAAAGTTCAGGAAGAGATATCATTCGCAATTAAAAAGCGATAATGTCAAAGTAGTATTTTATTAGTTATTACGCGAAAAAGCGTATGCACATTCAATTTTACCGTGAATACTGGGATTGTAGAAGTATTAAATTAATACGCCTCGAAAATGGTTTATCTTGGAATGAAATAAATTAATTTGGTAATTTAGTAAAACTATGTCAAATTACAGCTACTCTTCGATATAACGTACAAATAAATTTTCTATTTGTACGTTATATCGAAGTGTACATTATATCGAAGCAGACAAAATTATATTGTTTATGTTTGTGTTGATGAATTCGACCAGAAATTAATTCCAAATAATGATTTCGGTGAAATTTACAAAACCAATAATGAACATGAGTTTTCACGAAAAAGTCATTTTGTTTTTTTGGGCTTCGATATAACGTACACTATTTTTTCCGTTTTTGCGTTAATTGAGGGTAACAATGCTAATGCTGCAACAAAACATTAACTTGAGTGGTTTCGTAGTTTATCTGGAGCTTATTACTGGAAATAATAAAATTTTTCAATGTTGTACCGTTATATCGAAGATTACCTGTAGAAGAAAACTCAGCTGAGAGTGTCTATTGTGAACATACTATATTAAGGACAGCAAATGATCAATTCATTGCTCATTAGAACAAAATAAATTATGTTCCATTCACGACATCCAACTGTTTAATATCGTGACAACCATAATTAGTGATAATCGAACGAAAGTAAATTCACTTTTATGATCACCGCAATAAACCTACTAGCTTGTTAATTTCTGCTTTGCCACACCAACGGATTCGTTAGTAATCGAACGGATCGCCATTATAGACACTATAGTTTCCATAGACTCGCGGAGACGAAGACAACTGTAGCCAAACGAACTGTCAGTTCGTGTAGCCAAACGAGCATGACGTCACGATTTCAATAGCAACAATGGATTGCGTGACGTCATATTCGCTCGGTACACTCTAAATTAACGATAAAACACGCTAAAATTAAATTGCTCAACCATGTCTCCACGAGTCTCCTCTCCTCTTCTTGGCGTAACGTCCTCACTGGGACAAAGCCTGCTTCTCAGCTTAGTGTTCTATGAGCACTTCCACAGTTATTAACTGAGAGCTTCCTCTGCCAATGACCATTTTGCATGTGTATATCGTGTGGCAGGCACGAAGATACTCTATGCCCAAGGAAGTCAAGGAAATTTCCTTTACGAAAAGGTCCTGGACCGACCGGGAATCGAACCCGTCACCCTCAGCATGGTCATGCTGAATACCCGTGCGTTTACCGCCTCGGCTATATGGGCCCTACTCTCCACGAGTCTATGGAATCTATAGTGTCTATAACCGCCATCTGTTCAGAGTTCGGACAGTTTTATTGTGGTTACAATGAATGCCAGAAGGTTTACATATTGGAGAGTTTTGTTTACTCTTAAAATCTGATTTTATGAATATTTACAAGTATACTATAAAACCTTTCGTCAATGCTTTTCATAAAACTAGTCATTAAACTGCGAGTTTTGATTATTGCTAAAATAAAACCCTTATAAAAAACAAACAAACCCAATTAGCAATGTAATTGTTACTTAGGAATGGACGTACTTTGACAAGGGCAGGCATTTTGGAACATCTTATGAGTTTTATAACTTTCAATATATAATGTTTACAAAATCTTGGTAAATTTTTATGTGAACAAGACCAGTGACCTTCATTCATTTTGAAGTTGTCAGTTAAATATGTTGTTTACACGGTGTTTCTGGCTCATTGATTTTGTCAGATTGGAAGCGGACCACGTTGAATTTCCAGAGTAATGTGCACAATCCTGGTTCTACGCTCCTCTTGCATGGTACCTAGCTCCAAAACCACAAAGTTTTTGGAGCAGAAAAAAGAAATTGTTACTATTATTGTCAACAAACTGACGTCAGAAGTTTAAAAGTTCCAAGTTTGCCAAGTAAGTTTCACATCAGATTTTTGTTTGTTAATAACTTAATCTAGATTATTAAAAGAATGTTGAAATGTTTTACACAGTTTTTTTTTTCAAAGAGACATGGACACATTTAATGCTTCCAGTGAGCTATTTCCTCTTTGAAGGAAGCACGACACTAGAGAACGAATTAGCATGCAACGCCTAGTGGCACAGCCGAAAACTTTTCCTGACAGCTGCGGCGGGAATCGAACCCGCACTCCTCTGCACGGCAACGACGACTAAAGGCTTGATGACCTTAGCCGCACGACCACGAAGCCTAAAATATGTTATTCAACGGGGACAAAGCTCTTCAAGTATCTTCAATATTCTCAGATTTTTTTTGAAAATATCAGTTTCGAAGTAATATATTTACATCCCGATTTCAAAGTGAATGAAACTAGTATCCAACATGGGTTGCCACAAATTAACACATATTATAAACTTTTGCATATTCAAATGAAGAATCTTGCCGCATTTTTCCTCTGTAAATGTTACAAAAAAAGCCAAACTTTTTAACCTAAATACCTAAGTGCCTAATGAAATATCAAAGTAATAATGTCACTTCTTAGAAGAAACACGTATTTTGTTATGTAAAATAACTTCGTAGAGCATCGGAAAATACTTAAAAAAAGGTTGGAAAAAGTTACAACAAGTAAATTGATTTTGAAGGTCTTTCATATTTCTAAGCAATCAGCAGATAGACCACACATACTTTGTTTACAAAGTTCTATTAAAGTGATGTTTGCTTTGAACATAAACACACAATCTTCAGTTGCAGTCATATTGCATTCACTTTAACATTTGAAACTTCCTTATACCAACTTTTCAAGAAGAATATGCTCTTCGATTAAGTGTAAGAGATTTTTATCTTTTAATTCTGCCCACTTATGTATAACTGAAACTGAGGAAGACTACAAGTGGTAGTCGAAATATGCATAGGTCTGTCAGAGAATAAGTATTAGAGGACGGAATTGAAAGGTACAAATCTGATTACACCCAACAGAACTTTTCAAATGTTGCCACTTATCAAACAATTTCAATTTTTTTTCTTTAAATTTTAAATTTTAAATTTAAATTTGTATAAAAATAACATTTACAAGCTCTTGACATTTTTTCTATTCATGAAAGAAGATGCTATAACTGCTTAGTAACTCAAACGAATTTTATTCTTTGACATAACAACTTGAAAGGCAATTTCATCAGAAAGATTTTACTAGAATCTCCATAAATACACGTAGGCCTATCAAACCTGAAACTTCCTGTATATATTCTAAAATATAAACATCGGTAGTTTGATAGTAGTTATAGTAGCGGACGCATGAGATAGAACTGTATCAAACCAACAGTCACGTATCGCTTTATACCACTTTCCTAATAATATATCACAGACAAATACTGCACATTTTTCAATTCATATCATGGTCACGAACACATGATCGCTCAATGCTAAAAGAACTGAATTTGGTCAACTATGAACTAGGTGGTGGTAGTGGGTAAACGTCTAGCTCAAACAAAAACGATGCGAGCGTCACGGATGGCCAGTTGACCAGCTATCGAAATTTTAAATAGATCGTTATATCGGTGTACGATGGGAATGATTAGTGTTTTGTTTGTTTGTCTGTGAATATACAGGGTGTGTGCGGTAATTTTGCACTAACCTTCAAACAGGAATATTTCATGAAAGGGTTGCAATAAAAGTATAAATCCCACATCATCAAATGCACCATATTTCTAGTGAACTGTGAAAAATATAAAACCATTAATAATCAAAAACGTGGTGGTATGAGAAAATATTTTCAGATCCTATGTTTTACACTAGCACGCCCAATAACATTTCGGGTTCAACTATTTGTTGTGTGAATAAGACGAAATCAGTAAAATGTAATGTGTAAAAGCCCGATAATGATACAGATATGCTTCAAAAATTATAATTTAAAAAATTTTGACGTAGTGATTTTAACACATTATCGAATAGCATTAATAAAAACTGGTTGTTTTTTCGATACACTAAGTCTAGGGTACAACTTTTTTTTAGCAAGCATCGGATCACTTAGCGGTCTTCAACAAAGATGTTCCGCATAGAATTCCCTATAATAATACTAAACATAAGCGTTATTGAACGCTTCCAGTGCCATCTAGTGGCAGAAAACTAAAACTATGCCATTCCTGCACATATTTGTACCAGTTTTACCATATAAACTTCAGACTAGTCGAGCGATACCTCAGACCTTATCAATTCAGCTCAAATTTGTGCTGTAGCTTATGGGAGTCTAAAACAGCAAATTGAGGTGGTCAGACTTAGGATATTTTAGTTTTAAAATTTCTCATAAATGTTTGAGCAGCCCTAGTAGAATACCATAGCTTAAATTAGAATTTCCGACTTCTTCCAGTTATTTCTCCGCTATCTTCCATTCCAGCGATGTAGTTTTTTGTAGGTAACAAGCCTATGGAATCCCCCAACTACACTGAAAAAATCAGCTTCATAGCGTTCTTGACAGCTGAGAAAATGCAGATAGTATGCAGCTGCTCCATATATTTATACTCAAGTTGTTCGCACTTTCGTCTTCTAGAATCCTCTTTTTCAAATTTATGGGATATTTTTTCAACGGCACACATAACGATGATAGCATTGGAGCTCCTCGTACAAAAAAATATTCTAGTTTTACCTAAAATAACACAATTGTTGACCAAAATATATAGAACAACACTAAAACGGACTTGCAGCGGTTCTCAGGACCGTTCAAAAAAGGTTATCGATATTAGGACCACTTTTTTCTTCCTAAATCATTGAAATAATCACAATTGTTCGCAAAAATCATTTAGTATAGATCTATTGTCGAATTATTTTTAAAACGTGTTTTATGATTACGATATGATTTAGTGCAACAATATCGCACGCACCCTGTATGATGATATTGTTTGCTTAGTTTAGTCCCGTAATTTCATCTGCAGACTCACAGTGCACAACCGTTTGCCCCTCACTTACCTTCACCCGCTTCTGTAGCTTGGGTTTCATGACCGAAAGGCAAAAATCCACCAGAACTGTAGTGTATTTGGGTAGTTGGATCAAATGAATTTCCTTCAACCGTATCGGTAGGATATCGTTAGTGGCCGAAATTAGGGTTTTCAGCTTGGGAATGGTCCACACTCCAAAGTGTGCCATTTTGGCACCTTGAAAATCTAGCAGAAGCACCATTCCATTGACTTGATAGGAGTCTATATCCAAGAACGATTCCAGCACCAATGTTGCAAGTCGGATTTGCTCCTCCGGAGTGACCGTTTCCGCGTCGAAAAGACCAAATCGACATATGATAACCATTCGACCTTGCTCATCCGAACCCAAAGGGATGATAATCGCCTGATCCAGGAATCGGTCCCATTCATCCGGTTTCAATTTGTAGAAATCGGCTGCCCTGACGCCCGTTTGTAACCAATCATCGAGCATTTCGCACGCGGCCTGGACGTTGAACTTGCGCGCCCGAAGAAATCTGAGCAAGAACACGGCATCCGTTCGACAGCGGACAATCTGCGGGTGTTTAGCGATGTACTCCCGTAACTGTGCCAACGCAGGTTCCCGGCTGTTCTCATCCTCGTGCAGTTGTTCTTTGGCTCTCCGGAGATCTTCCGGCCCGAGTGTGGTTTTGTACTGATCGTAAACTAGAGGTTTCTTATCCATTCCCAGTGCCATTTTCATTGTAAACCGACCGTTGCGAAGTTCCGCGGAAAACTAACATTACAATGCAAAATATTACTCGATTCTGGTACGGTGTGTTGCGTACCTGCTGTTCCTCTACACAGATATGTACATATAATGCGACGACTGGTAGGGAAAATTGCACGCAGTGCCAGACAACGCGATGCGATCATATTGTAATGATTGTCGGTAAATGATAAACTCTTGCTACTATCACCCGGTCGCCTATGGCATGGGGTGGGAGTAAACGTTTTGCCACTAGCGATATAATATGGCAATGTTGATAATTAGCATGATCACCGTGGGATATAAGGAATTAGAGGCACTTGTTTTGTTTTCTTCGTCATGGGGTGTTTTAAATACCTGTTGAACTCAAAGTTGAGACCAAGCTTCCCCTATCAACTTGATTTATATGGCCAAGATTCAGGCAATTTGACCGACAAAAAAACCTTCATGATAAAGAAAACAAAATTTCCGAAAATACCCTTAGCCACCCTATGAAGAATGTAAAAGGAAGAGGACAAAAGTACATTTTTTTATTGGTTAGAACCAAGATTAACACAAAACATCTGTTTGTTGAAAATTAGTACCATTCCTCTACAAGCACATTGCTTGAATTTAAAATGTATGGAAAGATTGTGTTCCACAAAGGGCTGCACAAAATGAGTATGTTGATAAAACTTGCAAGCATAGAGCAATAAACTAGAGTTTATTATTTCACAAAATGTGGAGCGGGCCTGGTGTTATGGTTAAAACACGTGACTCTCACTCCGAGGACCTGAGATCGAATCCCACTCTCAACAAAGTCGCAAAATGTGAGTTTTTGCTTCGGAAGGGAAGTAAATCGCGAGTCCCGAAATCAGTGTTGAGAATACCCACTTGCAAGAGTGATACTCACTTGCTTCTATCTCAGTCCAGAAGCATGCTATCAAAAATGATGTTCGAAGGACTTTAAAATTGTAGTTTGATCTAAAAGTTTGCCGAATAAAGTAAAGATCGCAGACGCATACCATTAGCAACTTTTTCAATAACTGGTGCAATGAGGAGTACACCAACCAAAGCATTGGATGCTTTGCTTTGCTTGCTACCATTGCATCAATTTCTGCAACTAGAAGCTGAAAAGAGTGCGCTAAGGATCAAGAGATCTGTGAACCTCTTGGAAGGTGACCTTATTGGGCATCTCAGTATTCTTAAACAATTTAACGTTAATCCCTTGATTTTGAATAATGGAGATTGGATGGAGAAAAAATACAATTTCAATTGTTCATATCGAGTGATTGACACATCCCGTGAAATGTGGGAGTTAGGTGGTCCAGATCTTCGTCCAGGATCAATTGTATTTTATACAGATGGTTCAAGACTGAATGATCAAGTAGGAGCAGGAGTGACTGGTCCTGGGATAAACCTATCGATTTCTATGGGCAAGTGGCCCACTGTATTTCAAGCTGAAATTCAAGCAATTTTAGAATGTACTGTAATATGCTTACGCAGAAATTACAGGCATTCAAATATCTGCATCATGTCTGACAGTCAAGCAGCGCTGAATGCTTTGAGGTCGGCGACATGCACATCTAAACATGTGTGGGATTGTATTCAATCACTTCAAAAACTGTCTTGTCGTAATCAAGTCAATTTATATTGGGTTCCTGGCCATTGTGGAATTGATGGTAACGAAAAAGCCGATATGCTAGCAAGACTTGGATCGGCCCGTCAATTCATAGGGCCAGAACCCTATTGTGGGCTTTCTGCTGCATCTCTTAGAATGGAGCTGAAAGCTTGGGAAACTTTAAAAGTGGATGCCAATTGGAAAAACACTTCTATAGCGAGGCAGGCGAAACGTTTTATTACTCCGAACGTTAAAATGACTCGCAAAATACTAGAACTTTCCAAGAAAGATCTCAGTATATATGTCGGTCTAGTTACAGGCCATTGTCCGAGCCGATATCACTTGAAGCTGATTGGAAAACTTCAAGATGATTTTTGTCGCTTCTGTGAAGCAGAGAAAGAAGACTCGGATCACTTATTATGCCACTGTCCGGCAACTTTCAATACTAGAATTAGGTTCTTCGACAAAGGGCAACCCTTTGAAATATGGAGAACAAATCCCAGTACGGTAGTGCACTACATTCAGTACGCAATACCGTGCTGGAGTAATGCTATAAGTCCAACATTGACAATCACTTCCAATAGTGCTATGTCATATGGAAAAAGCTAAAAACAAAATTAGGAATATATCACAATAGATCAAAACAATGGTCGCAGTGATGGAAATACCCGACACGGAATAAAAAAAAAAATACCAAAGTTATGAGGGAGCTGTGAGTACGAGGTGAGTAAAATTCGTGGAATTCATACTCACCTTGTGCTCACAACTCTCTCACGGTTTTGGTATGCGTCTGCGACCTTTACTTTATTCGGCAAACTTTAAGATTAAACTACAATCTAAAAGTCCGTCAAACATCATTTTTTGATAGCATGCTTCTGGACTAAGATAGAAGCAAGTGAGTATAACTTTTCGCAAGTGAGTATTCCCAACACTTCCCGAAATGAGCTGGCCCAACATTCTCTATTACTTTTTTTGTGAGTATTAACTTAGAGCTTCACACAGACTATACTGTCGATAACGATTTTTTTTTTTAACTTGGATATGGGTCCCGAGGAATACCATCAAAGGCCTTGCCAAATTTTAAACTATCAGCTTATCTTCCTTTGTTTGCGTCTTGATAAGTTCTTAGAGCTTCTGAATAAAAAAAAAGTCCACCTAGCTTACTAACAGCACCTTATTTATGTGTAGTGCTCTCCATCAATTAATTACTATCGAGATCTCACCCATTCAAACGGTCGCTCGAATATTGTGAATTCACCTAGAGGTATCGCCTTTGCAGTTTTATGTCTCTATTATCCAGTTTCAGTCTCAGTTTAGATTTTATTGCACATACCATCACTTGGCTCTGTATTCCACTAACTTACTACTAGTGACACTAGTGAGCACACAAGCCTTGAGTTGAAACACCATCATTTCCATCGGATTGACTATTACATACCTGTAGTTACGGACTCAATCTCAATCGACGAAATTGTCCTTATTGAGCAGGTGGCCTAACCCCTAAATAAAGTGAATCACCTCTCTAACACTTTGGTGATCAATTTACCCTTTCCTTAGTTTATTCACCTTTTCTTTTTCTCAATCATCAGATCATTAGATCAGATTAACGACCGAGGTGGCCTATTGGCACTGATCTTTTTCCACTGTTTTACCACCATTCACTCTCTACTGGTGTTAATGGCTTCTAGCGGTAATATGACCCTCGGAAAACGCGTGCGTTCTTTCATAATCCTTGATGAGCATCAGTTCAGTTCACTTGACCGGTTGCTAGAGGCTGAATAATTGAATCTTGGTACGGTACAGTTGAATCTCTCATTATGCCCAGCCGTCCACTAACCGCCTGCAGCAATGTTTTGGTTGTTTTGCTTCTGATTGCATGCATTGCAAGCTAGCTTCCAATCAAAAGTCATATTATGCCTCTCAAGAAAAATCAGAATACGGCGATTATCTGCCTCTGGCTTCTGATATTAGCGCGACAGTCACTAATCATAACAGCGTCACCAGATTTAAAAGTATATAATTCCATTATATGGGGTTTGACAACAAGAGCACTCATTCCACTGAGCCACTCTTTCCGTTCGTCACAAATACATTCAAAAACATCTGTCACTTCGCGAAACCCACATGCTTTTGTTTTTGGCGGGAATACTTTTTCTTTTGTTTTGCCTTGCGACTGTCATGCGGCGGTATGCCTTGCGAGCGTACGACCGCCGCAGGACTCTAATAAAAGATAAGCGCGACAATACAAGGCGAGATCAGAATATTCAAGAAGCGACTATTTTAAGGAGTTTAAGGCTCTAAAAACTATGCAACACGGTACTATTTGGTATGGGGAAGATATCCGGAATTAATAAAAAAAAATGGAGACCGAAATATTCAAGATGGCGGCTCAAAATTGAATATGGCGGCTACTTGAGTAGAAAAAACGGCTCTAAAACCATGCAATATGACAGGGGGGGGGGCGACACTAGCTTTCCCAAACCGATATATCCCAACAAAGCCGAAAAACCCGCAAAACTTTTGCGGGTTTTACCAGCTTTTTTCGTCCTTTATCGGATTTTTCTGGAATACAGCGGCTTGGCAAAACTATTGTCGCTCGACTTACAATATGGGTAAATTTGGTATAAGAATATGTTGGGAATCCAAAAAAAATGGCGATCAGAATATCCAATACGGCAGTTCAAATTCTAAGATGGCGTCCCAAAATGCCATATTGAAACACACTCTGGCTGTTTCAAGGAATTCTAGGCTCTAAAGTACAATATGAGTATACAATACATATTTGATATGAAAAAGATGTCCACAGTCCAAAAATTGCGATCCAATATGGTGGCGTTGAATCCAAATTAGCAGCCACATAATTCAAGATGGAGTTATGGAGTTTCAAACTCCAAACCATGCAATGTACACACTCAATCCTGAATTGCCTGTTCAACACTTTTTTGACGAAAATAAAACAGCAGAACTATTTCGGCAGCTTCGGAATCGATTCTACTAAAGCTCAGTACACCAACTGTCAAAACCTGGTGCAAAAGGTAAACAATGCAGTATAGCTGTATACAGCTGTTCTATTTTCGTCAATTATTTACCGAACACGGTATTCCAAATTAAGTGTGTAGGTATTTTTGATCTATGGAAGATATCCAGCCTAGAATATCCAAGATGGCGACCTTAAATTCAAAATGGAGGTTTAACATTCAAGATAGTAGCTGTATTATGAAGTTTTAGCTTCTTAAAAAACCATGCCATATGGTATAGCTAAGGTGTACAAAAGTCCGAAGCCAAAGAAACGACGGCCATCATATCCAATATGCGGCCATAAATTTAAAATGGCGGTTGTTCTATGCGGTGTTCAGCTCTAAAACCAAGCAATATATGTATATTTGGTATGAGGAAGATATGCTCAGTCTGAAAATAAAGGCTGGACTGGAATATACAAGATGGCGTCTAAAATTTTGAAAACGCGGCTGTTTTTTGGAGTTTGTGGTCTAAAATCATGTAATATAATTATAGGTGAACTTACTTATTTTCGGCAATTTTGTTCTCTTCGTCATGGTGTTTTTTTTTTTTGAAAGCTGTTGAGCTCAATTGGCGTCAAATCTTTCCCAACCAAACTGAATTATAGGACCATGTTTCATGCAATTCGGTCTACAAAATGCCCCCATGACTAAGAAAACAAACCTACCGATAATACTCATGGTTACCCTATTTGGTATGGAAAAAAAGTCCAGTGTCGACGATCAGAATATCCAATATGGCGGTCCAAATTCAAGATGGCGTTTGTTCATGGAGTTTTAGATTCTAAAAACATACACTCCCGATCAAAGGTTTGGGGTCACCCCCTCAAAAACATGTCATTTTTTTAGGCCCATATCTCCGCCAATTTGCGTCCGATTTCAAAATCCTAGGTCTCATTCGAAAAATAATAAGTCAAAGTAACTTTGAACATGAAATTGGTGAAAGTTTTTCAAAAATATTTGCATGTAAACTTAATCCAAAGTTGCCACATTTTCTAAAAAATGAATATAAACTTACGGCAGTGTCGCTGGAAATTGTGTTGACCAAATTTTAAGATGAGAGCCGCAATATAACCTATTTTCTATTGGCTTTTAACTCCTTTTTACCGAACTTGGCTAACAAATCAAGAAAAAAAGTTATTAAGTATCTTAACCCTTGAAGTCATCGACCAAAAGTTTGGGGTCACCCCTCAAAATAATGTATCGGCCAAAAGATTGGGATCACTATCGTAAAACATGAAAAAGTGATTTTTTGATATCTTTGTCATCTTTCATTAAATTTCCATTCTTCTTGGCTTATTTGAAACGTAATGAATGGTACTTACTGTAAAGCCATTGAACCACACATTCACTCCCGATCAAAAGTTTGGGGTCACCCCCTCAAAAACATGTATTTTTAGGCCCATATCTTCGCCAATTTGCATCCGATTTCAAAATCCTAGGTCTTATTCAAAAGATAATAAGTCAAATTAACTTTGAACATGATTAAAAAGATTTTTTTTTTCAAAAAATGTTGTATGTAAACTTAACCCAAAGTTGTCAAATTTTCTAAAAAATGAAAATAAACTTTCGGCAGTGTCGCTGGAAATTGGGTCGACCAAATTTTAATATGAGAGCGGTAATATAACCCATTATCTATTAGCTTTCAGCTGCTTTTCACAGAACTTAGCTAAAAAATCAGAAAAAAGTTATTAAGTAAATTAATCCTTGATGTCATCGACCAAAAGTTTGGGGTCACCCCTCAAAATGATGTATCGCCAAAAGTTTGGGGTCACTATCGTAAAACATGGAAAAGTGATTTGTTGATATCTTTGTCATCTTTCATTCAATTTTAATTCTTCTTGGCTTATTTGAAACACAATGAATGATACTTACTGCATAGACATTGAACCACACATATTTGTTGAAATTTACATATTAAAACTTAACGTAAAGTTGCCTCATTTTTTGAAGTGTGGTGAAATGTGTTAACTTTACATAACATTTTTATATACAAAAATCGTTAAATACGTTAAGTTAAATCTTCAAGCGTAAATTTAGTTAATTATCTTTGAAATGAGCAGAAAAGAATTAAAATTGAACTATAGATGACGAAGATATCATCAAATCACTTTTCCATGTTTTACGTCACTTTTACGCCAAACTTTTGTCTGATACACCATTTTGAGGGGTGATCCCAAACTTTTGGTCAATGACATGAAGAGTTAATTTACTTAATAATTTTTTTTCTAGATTTTTTAGCTAAGTTCTGTAAAAAGCAGTTGAAAGAAAATGCGCCATATTACCGCTCTCATCTTAAAATTTGGTCGTCTCAATTTCTAGCGACACTGCCGTAAGTTTATATTCAGTTTTAAGAAAATTTGGCAAATTTGAGTTAGGTTTACATGCAAATATTTTTGAAAAAGTTTCTTTTAAAGCGTTGTTTGCAGATCAGAAGGAATTTCTCAGCCTATCTTGATGCATGGGAAATTCCTCGCCTGAATCGCTCAAGAAACCGGGTTTTCTTCGATCGCAGTACGCAGTAGCGAAGAAATGACAATTCAAATGGCAGTCACCGAAGAAAGTTTCTGTCAGGAATCATTCAAGAATTTTCTTGAGCGATTCCTTTTGAACTCGAAACTGCGCTTAAATCATGTTCAAAGTTTCTTTGACTTATTATCTTTTGAATGAAACCTAGGGTTTTGAAATCGGACGCAAATTGGCGGAGATATGGGCCTAAAAAAATTACATTTTTGAAATGCGTTGAAATGTGTTTACTTTACATAACATTTTTATGCATAAAAATCGTTAAATACGTTAAATTAAAGACATCTAACGTATATTTAGTTGATTGATTGATTTGTCTTTATTAAAGAGACTTTCAGCCCTTGGCTGGTATATTTAGTTAATTACCTTTGAATTGAGCCAAAAAGAATTAAAATTGAACTATAGATGACAAAGATATCACCAAAGCAGTTTTACATGTTTTACGACAATGAACCCAACCTTTTGGCCGATACATCATATTGAGGGGTGACCCCAAACTTTTGGTCGATGACATCAAGAGTTAAATTACTTAATAACTTTTTTCCTAGATTTTTTAGCCAAGTTCGGTAGAAAGCAGTTGAAAGGTAAGAGAAAATAGGTTATATTGCCGCTCTCATCTTAAAATTTGGTCAACCCAATTTCCAGCGACACTGCCGTAAGTTTATATTCATTTTTTAGAAAATTTGTCAACTTTGGGTTAGTTTTATCTACAAATATTTTTTAAAAACTTTAACAAATTGGTGGAAATATGGGCCTAAAAATGACATGTTTTTGAGGGGGTGACCCCAAACTTTTGATCGGGAGTGTACTATAAAGGTATATTTGATATAGGGAAGATGTCTGGAGTTTTATGAAGCTTAGGATCTGAAGCCATGTAATATGAGTATTGAGTATACTGAAGAAGATATCCAAAGAATCCGAAAAAGGCGGACAGAATATCCTTCAATGGCTTAAAATCTATAATGGCGGCCAAAATATCAAGATAGCGGCTTTTCTTATGCAATTTTAGGCTCTTTAATCGTGCATATGCATACACTTGGCCTAGAGAAGATGTTTAGCGTGTAAGCATCAGTTTGAAAAATGTGTGATTTGAAATGCAATTTTTACTACATTGGGCCAGATGGCCACAAAGTCTAATTTTAACAATAAGTGTGGTTCAATTCCTGGGCGAACGAAATACATGGAAATCGAATGATTTGCAATTCTTCTCCTACAGATGGTTCGATTTTTGCAAACATTTTCTTTGTTTGGCTCATTTTTTAGGAAATGTATTTCTTTCGAAGCAATGTATCTGCAGATACACAAATGACTTCTTTTTACATTACATTATAGTTAAACTAGGGTGTCCCAAAATAGAAAAAATGTCAAAAAGTTAACTTGCTCACCCTTAGAATGATAGATTAGGGTCCTAGCAACAATAGTTCCATACATGAAAACTCAATCAAAAAATGTTTAGAGGTTGCACGCATCGGTTTATGAAAAACAGACGATTTTTGGTATTTTTACCAAAAAATGCTAATATGAGTTGAAAAATAAAAGAAATAAAAGCCATCAATCAAAGTAAATCATAGTTCTAGGTCCCACAAACAAAATTTGGAGGGAGTTTGGGTCATCAAAACTGATTTTATATATTTGGCAATGGTTAAAATATCAAAAAATCGCGATTTTTTCACCAAATTTTTCAAAAATGCTCAATTTATAATGATTTTGAATTTTTTCCTGCGAGTCATAAATAAGCATGCATGTTAAATTATTGCTGGTTTATAACATTCTCAGCTGAACAAAATCAAATCATGAATTTGAAGCTGAAACGCTACTTACAATGTAAAAAAGCCAAAATGCAACATTTGGCACTTGTGTGGACAGCGACTTAATTATAAGCTTTGTTAGCAATTTTTGTTTGTTCGATTTGCTTTTACAAGCTTTGGTATTAGCTGAAGAAGAACATTTTTAAGTTGCAAATTCTTGCCTAAAACTCAGAGCAGTCATCATGCCCCTTGATCCCCTATTTGGCTCTTGCTTTTCTCAGCTAAAGTGAAAAGTTGCATGCAAGTTTAAGATACCATGAATTATGAGGCTCTAGTTTAAGGCGCACATTCATCATCGCCGTTGAGCCTTGCGTTGAGCGGTGTAATGCATATTGAACCGCACTAAAACAAGTCTTCATTTCGCTCAACTAATTTGATCATTCAGTCCGAATTATCACAAGTCATTCATCTCCGAATCAAATGACGATCATTATGTTCTTCATTTTTCAGTAGGTCGACTTCAGAGGCACGTTCTCCTCCATTTGGGAAAATTGTACCATCAATGTTCTCCATATTACTCGACTTAAGCAGACTGATAAACTTGTGCATATAGCATAGCATAGCATGAATACTTGCACAAATCTTGGATGGAGTTGCAAAGTTGAATATATCTATTGGCATTGGTGATTTCGCTACTATCTACAATGCCATAGACCCACTCAGCTCCACACACCTGGCCAAGTCCATGCAAGTATTTATAAATCCCTTTATCAACTTAGAAAGAGCCCAGAACTGAAGCAGCTTCCAATAGATAAAAGGATGTTGAAAATAGCGAATTTTCAACTTATATGTACTTATATAACATAACAATATAGGGAATTAAAATAGAACAAGTAAAATAAGAAGCATGAAACATTCTCACTAAATTTGAATAGTTCATCGTTAGATTTGTTTGAGGAGACCTATGTTCTTTGCTCACATATGGATATAAAATAACACCACCACGTCTTGAAAAAAATAATAATAAAACACTGAAGTGGATCCATCTCGGCAGGGCTCCTATTTTGGGCACTTTTCTCCTATAACTCAGCAAATTTTGAATCAATTGACACAATTTTTGGAACGCGGTGAGATACGTAGAGTAGGGAAGTGGAACTATCTCGGCATGGGTCCTATTTTGGGTACTTTTCTGCTATTACTCAGCCAATTTTGAACCAATTGACACAATTTTTGGAACGCGATGAGATACGTATAGTATCAGGCCATGTACAAAATTTTAAGTCAATTGGCTTGGAATTGACTGATTTATAGCGAAGAGTACCCAAAATACCGGCCGCTGCCCCCAAGTGGTTCGCTACCCTATCTAACCTTGTACAAAATTTCAAGTTGATTGGTTTGGAATTCACTAGGTTACAGTAAAGAGTGCCCAAAATACCGGCCACTGCCGAGTGCAGAATTAGCATTTAAGTTAAAATACACATTAATAAAAATGAAAAAAAAACCGGCCACTGCCCAAGTGGCTCACTACACTTTTCTCTGTACAAAATAAAATATGTTATAGTGCTATATTTTTGTCAAAACTGTAAAACAAACACGAAACAGTTAAAAAACAATCGAGCACACATTACATTACAAGATGTTGTATAAGTGCGCATAAGATACCGAAACAATTCGACACAAAAACGCACTTGACACATTCCAGCGTAACGGGACACCGCAAGGAACTAACTTTCGTAAACAAATGACGTCTGCAATCGAATATGAATGTTCATGATGGTTTAACAGGTTTCATAACACGCTTATTAGATGTACTTCTCGATGCAATACTTGTTCTATGTGATTTTGGTTCCAATTCACATGTCACATTTCGTAACGGGCCACCATCGCAGAAATCTTCTTTTTCAAATATTCAAACTGAAATGCGTAAATCAGTTCTGTTATGAGGTTTTGAATAATAGAGTCTTCTAGACATTTCTTTTTTGGATTGATGTGGACAAGATTGCCGAAGTTAGTTTGACTGAGAAATGTATAGTTTAGGAAATATTCTTGATTTAGTTTTGGGAGCGCAGCGTTACGCTCGCGTGAAAACAGTGTTTTGCAAATGGTGTCCCGTAACGGCTAAAGACATCTAGGGGCTGTCCATAAACCACGTGGTCATTTGTTTGGGACTTTTCAATACCCCCCGCCCCCCGCGTGGTCATTAGTCCATACAAAAATTTTTATTTGTCCATACAAAATGGTCATTGGCCGAATCCCCCCCCCCCCCCAATGACCACGTGGTTTATGGACAGCCCCCTAGTTGTAGATCGAATGCTATGCTAGATAGAATGTTGGTGTTTTCGGCAATGTTTTTTCAGACAGATGGTAGCTGTCCGGTGGTTTTCCTAAGATTGAATCTATCCTTTTTCATATGCTGGAAAGCTTGGGACAAAACAATCACTTTGAAATTTCACACCTTTGGCGTAGAAGTGCGTGGAATTGGCTGCTTAGGTGCGGTTGCTTTCGTCGTACACCAAACGAGAAAAGTTGTCAGCTCTTAAGTGAAAAGGAAATATGAAGCGTGCATAATATAAAACTTTCAAAGTTGTGGCGGTTATTAATAGTCTAAATCTTTTTGCTTTCATCTGATGAGCCAGTGGCAAATGTAAGAAGGAATATCTGTAATTATCGGTTTGTCTGATATGACGGGAATTAGCGAAAATTGTGTTTTACAGCATTCATTTATTATTTAGAAATTTCAGCTACATAGTCAATTATTCATTTTTATTATACTACATACACTCCCGTTCAAAAGTTTGGGGTCACCCCCTCAAAAACATGTCATTTTTTTAGGCCCATATCTCCGCCAATTTGCGTTCGATTTCAAAACCCTAGGTTTCATTCAAAAGATAATAAGTCAAAGAAACTTTGAACATGATTTAACCTTTTGGAGCCGATTTTTTTCGCCGCTGTCGATGCAACCTCGCTGGTGTCGAACACGTTTGTTATGCTCGGTTTTATCGCCGGGGTCATATATGACCCCTCCGGCTCCAAAGGGTTAAAAGAAACTTTTTCAAAAAAATTTGTATGTAAACTTACCCCAAAGTTGCCAAATTTTCTAAAAAATGAATATAAACTTACGGCAGTGTCGCTGGAAGTTGAATCGACCAAATTTTAATATGAGAGCGGTAATATGACCCATTTTCTATTAGCTTTCAACTGCTTTTTACAGAACTTAGCTAAAAAATCTAGAAAAAAAGTTATTAAGTAAATTAATCCTTGATGTCATCGACCAAAAGTTTGGGGTCACTTTCGTAAAACATGGAAAAGTGATTTGGTGATATCTTCGTCATCTATAGTTCAATTTTAATTCTTTTTGGCTCATTTCAAAGATAATTAACTAAATTTACGTTTGATGTCTTTAACTTAACGTATTCAACGATTTTTGTATATAAAAATGTTATGTAAAGTTAGCACATTTTACCACGCTTCAAAAAATGAGGCAACTTTACGTTAAGTTTTAGTATGTAAATTTCAACAAATATGTGTGGTTCAATGTCTATGCAGTAAGTATCATTCATTTTGTTTCAAATAAGCCAAGAAGAATTAAAATTGAATGAAATATGACAAAGATTACAATAGTGACCCCAAACTTTTGGCCGATACATCATTTTGAGGGGTGACCCCAAACTTTTGGTCGATGACATCAAGGATTAATTTACTTAATAACTTTTTTTCTTGATTTTTTAGCTAAGTTCTGTAAAAAGCAGTTGAAAGCTAATAGAAAATGGGTCATATTACCGCTCTCATCTTAAAATTTGGTCGACCCAACTTCCAGCGACACTGCCGTAAGTTTATATTCATTTTTTAGAAAATTTGGCAAGTTTGGGTTAAGTTTACATACAAATTTTTTTGAAAAAGTTTCTTTTAAATCATGTTCAAAGTTTCTTTGACTTTTTGACTTATTATCTTTTGAATGAAACCTAGGGTTTTGAAATCGGACGCAAATTGGCGGAGATATGGGCCTAAAAAAATGACATGTTTTTGAGGGGGTGACCCCAAACTTTTGAACGGAAGTGTACATGTATTTGCTATATTTATAACCATGTGGAGAACTAGCAATTAAGTTCAAAATCACACAACACATAAAACAACTTTAAAAAATATGTTTATAATGACTGCTGCTCGGACTGTTCTATGTTACCCTCTTAAATGCCTATAGTTTTTTTTTTATAGTTAGTATTAATCTACATTCAGCTTTCGAAAACAGCCAGCAATGCCGCCGTCGATGTTACTGTTTGGATTTTGGTTCGCTTGTCCCCACAGTAATTTGTAGTGTTCAATGTCGATTTCCAGATCATCAAGGGCCAGAATACGGTCACGCTTCTCCTCCAGGAGCTGTTCCAGCTCTTTGGCCTTCTCCGTTGTGTCATGAGGTCCACCGTACTGCTTCGGCCAGAGGGTTTGATCGAAGTATTTCTTCGATTCCAACACCGTGTTGTGACACTATAATTAGAACGTATTATAAAAATATTTGATTTAGTACATTCACCACAGTGATTGCTAGTTTTACTCTCGTGAAAATTTGGAATAGGGTATTGGTTCCCTTATTAAGCGCCTGGCTCCCATTTTCATCCTACGAAAAACAAAGGATTGATTCTGTGTTTGTTTTTTATTTTTGTATTTTTTGTTAGAAGTGAGCACGCATAAAAATAAAAGGAACGGAATCAATCGTTGCCGTAATTGCTTCTTTTCGAATAGGATGAATTTGAGAACGTGAGATTTCTGATGGCACTTATATTCTACATGTAAATGTAAATAGATAGACCTGAACGTTCACACCAACTTACCACAACTCGATCTCTCAACTTTGAACTCGCAAAGGACAACAACAGGTTGGCGATGGTGACAGCAAACTTTGGCAACTTGGCTCCCTGAATTTCTCGTATCCTGATGGGCATTGTCTTGTTCACCGCATCCATCAGCAGTTTCAAATCACCAATACCCCACATTCCGTAATGTTTCATCACACTTTCGGTGTAATCCACCCAAACTCTAAACCCACCGATCTGCACCTCTTCGTCATCCAGCAACACCTCAATGAACATCATCGTGTACCGAAACATGGCCATCGGAGTCAGCTTTTCCACATCAAACAACCCATAGCGAATAAAAACAACCGTGCGACAAACTTCATCTCGTCCTAAAACCGTAAACACTTCATCCATCATCGGTATTCGCATGACCGCATCACGTGGATCCAGCTTCTGAAACCATTCGGGAAACGTTTGCCTTAAGGCCAGATATCGTTCCAGGGCTTCCTGAGCCTGCGGCACCGAGAATTTCCTGAACCGCAAAAATCTCAGCAAGAACGGAGCATCTGTTCGGCACTTCCTTATGTACGGGTGCTTGGCGATCCATTCCCTCATCTGGGTCAACGACTGCTGGCGAATATCGTCATCCTCCCGCAGCTCCTCAAAAGCCAACTGGCGAAACTTGTCCGACAGCTCGAATCGGTACGGTTCATAGCTGGGTGGACTTTTTGCAACGCTGCTGAACACCGACGGAGACGATGTCATTTCAAACCGTTTCGTTCGTTAGTTACTTATTTTAATAATTACTGCAATTACTGTATGATACTGATTTTCCATCTGACCCAGGCTCGAGACAAAATGCATTGCATTGGTTCTATGAGCAAATCCGAGTCGGCCGAGAACATCAACGCCACACTTTGGTTCCCACATTTGAAACTTGTTGTATTGAAACTGAGAGGAAATTTGCGTAGCGTTTGAGTAGGATTCAACCTGCTCGATGGTGCTCATTGGTTGGTTTCGTGTGAAATTTATATAGTCATCAATCAAACTTGAATAGTGGCAAGTGGGAGCATGGCTGGGATATGGGAGGAAAAACCAGAACCGTTCCTACACAGTTAGAATAGAACAAAACTATAAAGACAAAGTTTGTATAATTAGGAAATAATAATAAAAATAAAACATCTATGCAGCCGTTCCATAAAAAACCGATAAAGCGGATCTCAGAATTTCGTGATACTTGTTGATTTGGTGGTAGTGGTATATCGAAAATAATGAGACCCGTATTTTTTTCGTCATAAGGGCACCATGTTCAGGATAAAGTGGTCCAAAAAAATAGAGATTTTACAAAACTTCATATTTTTAAAAACTTAAAACTTGTGATCCAGTTGGTCGGTTTTTAAATTTGAAAATCGATTGAAAGGTATTAATTTGAAGTTTTCAGGAAAAAACACCGTAATCCGGGGTCAAATTGATCACTTTAAAACAACTTTTGCGGATAACATCAGTGGCAATTCAAATATTGCCAAAAGAATTTCTGTTAAATCATGTGACACAATTTTGTTCAACAAATTTAAACTTTAAGTTAAACAACTCCAAAAATCAAACAATTAGAAATGCCACTTTGGGGCGAAATTGATCAGTATACAATTTAACATCGGTTGGAAAGGAAAATTTCCTTCTCCGCTTAATTTTGCTCTTCTTAAACCAAATAACGCATTTAAATCTTACAACTAGCGAATTAAATACTTTAAATCAGTGGTGCTCAAACTGCGGCCCGCAGGCCGCATGCGGCCCTCGAATCTCCTGAATGCGGCCCGCAGAGTACTTTGGAAAAAAACTAATCGTTCAAAATAATGAAAAATATTTTTGTAATGCTTAAAACTTTCATTACATTTGTTGTTCATTTTTGATAAGATTAACTAAAAATGACAATATCAATGCTTTTTAATAATTTTCTATGATTTATGTAAAAGTTTTCAAAACAGCAAAGATCTTACAAATATTGTCTGTAGATAACATAGTTTTTTTTTCAATCATTCTATTGAAGCTTTTGGTCTTACTGAGATGAGATTGAAAGTGTTATTATAAACGCTGCCCATAACTGCATAACAGTCACATTCGACAAAAGTAGGCATGGGAGAAAATGGAGTTTAAAGTTTGCAACATGCGCTAGTATGGAGACGAAACGAAATTTCAAAAAAATTGGCAAAAATTCAAAATTAATCCTATTGCAATGAAATTTTCTACAGCTCCTCTTGTATGCTGAACGAACAGTCAAAAAAAAAATCAGACCAAAATATGATTGATGGTACGCTATAAGGCCAGTGAGTATTTCCAGTGTGACTGTTATGCGGTTACATTCATGAATATTAGCTAATGAGACAAAACGACTTGGTATTTGTTTCACATTTTACAGAACATACTTTTAAAGTTCATTTGGGTAGATGAAAGTATGGATGATTAGGAGATGATCCCCAGTATTAACTCAATATTGGCAAAAACTGCAAATGTTACAATTATGCAGTTATGGGCAGAACGGCGCTCAAATACTTCTTAAAAGTGTTTTTAAGCTAAGCCATTTCTGCTAATTCTTATAATTAGTAGGAAGTAACTAGTATAAACAAACATTTTGATCAATTTTGTTTGTAATACGAAATTGGCACCGAAAATATTAAATATTAGTTTCTTCTGGTTTCGCTATTTCAAATTAATCAAACTAAACTTCATGAAAATTCACAAAGAGATGGAATTGTCGATGTCTGTTATGTTTTCAATTACCAAACTATTTTTTTGGACACCGGACATCTTCCCCATACCAAATATACCCATGTTGCATGGGTTTAGGGCCTTAAACTCCATTAAACAACCGCCATCTTGAATGTTGAACCACCATCTTGGATTTTGAAATGCCATTTTGGATATTCTGGCTGCTATTTATGAAGTCCGAACATCTTCCCCATACCAAATATACTCATATTGCACGGTTTTAGGGCCTAAAACTCCATTAAAATGCCACCATATTGAATTTTGAGCCGCCATCTTGAATTTTAGACCGCCATCTTGGATATTCTGACTGCCAATTTTGGACTCCGGATACCTTCCCCATACCAAATACATACACTCATATTTCATGGATTTAGGACTCCAACTCCATTGAATAGCAGCCATCTTGAATATTCAGCTGCCAACTTGGATTTTAGACCGCTATCTTGGATATTCTGGTCTCCAATTTTGGACTCCCGACATCTTTCTCATACCAAAATTAAATTAAATAGCCGCCATCTTGGATATTAGACCGCCATCTTGGATATTAGACCGCCATCTTGGATATTCTGGTCGCCATTTTTGAACTCCGGACACCTTCCCCACACCAAATATACCCATATTGCATGGTTTTAGGGTCATAAACTCCATTAAACAACCGCCATCTTGAATTTTGAGCCGCTATCTTGGATTTTAGACCGCCGTCTTGGATATTCTGGTCGCCACGTTTGGACTCCGGACATCTTCTCTATACCAAATATACCCATATTGCACATCTTCTCCATACCAAATGTACCCATATTGTATGGTTTGGGGCCTAAAACTCCATTAAAGAGCCGCCATCTTGAATTTGGAGCCACCGTCTTGGATTTAGTCCGCCACCTTGGATATTCTAGCCACCATTTTGGGACTCCCGACATTTTCTCTATACAAAATATACCCATATTGTATGGATTGGGGCCTAAAACTCCATTAAAGAGCCGCCATATTGAATTTTGAGTCGCCATCTTGGATATTTGACCGCCATATTGGATATTCTGGTGGCTATTTTTGAGTTCCGGGCATCTTCCTTATACCAAATATACCCATATTGCATGGTTTTAGGATTAAAAATTTTCAACCGTCATCTTGGATTTTAGACCGCCATCTTGGATATTGGACCGACATTGGGGATTTTCTGGTCTACAGTATTTATTTCCGCACAAAATTCGTCAACCATGCTAAAGGTTACAAAAATCGGCGCAGCTTGATGTGTTGCATAATGGGGCTTGGTTCAGTTTTATATCCCTTTCGGGACGAACCACCACAATCGTGCTGTTTTTCTACATAAGTTTTACAATTTTTTTTTCTACTGTTTTTTCCCTCAAATTATGATATGTAATTATTTTTTTATGATCGAGTGATTACTTATACTTGTATTTGTCAGCCTCGGCTTGCATTGGAATTGTTTATAAAAAAAATACCACAATAAATTAAACAAAAAGTAAACAATCACACTAGAAGATGAAAAAGTTTTATCTGTCGTATTTTTATGAATATTAGTTTAATCCAGGTATGCCGAAGTACAAATCGATAGAAAAAGAATAGTTCTGCAAAACGGCGAAGAAAAAGTGGTGCTTTGTTGAAAAGCACAAGATTTCTGGGTGGTCAAAGTGGGACCAGCACAATTGTGCTGGTTCGTCCCCTAGGCGGTCAAAGTTCCATCGGAAATTGCCTATTGTTGGGCGTTTATGGTATAAGATTGATTTTGATTATTAAATCACTACAAATTGTTAGTTTGTTAAAATTTAGACATATAATTTCAACTCAAAGAACACAATATCAATTTGTATGAGCATTTCAAAGCACTTTGAATACTTGGGTGATGAATATTAATCCATATTATCGAAATCATGAATGAGATTGGAACATGGATTTGCTGTTTTTATTCACTTCTTCTTATTCACTTCTATGATTTGAATACCTTCTCAAGCTGACCTCGTGTTTCTTGAGTTAAAATTATACGTCTAAATTTTAACAAACTAACAATTTGTAGTGATTTAATAATAACAATCAATCTTCTATACCATAAAACGCCTAAAAGTAGGCAATTTTAAGCAAATTCTTATGAATCATCGACCGCC
The DNA here is from genome assembly GCF_035046485.1 of Aedes albopictus. Lineage (NCBI taxonomy): Eukaryota > Metazoa > Arthropoda > Insecta > Diptera > Culicidae > Aedes > Aedes albopictus. The sequence continues at coordinate 480,505,977 of NC_085137.1, read as the reverse complement.
TTGAGGACGGACCAGCACAATTGTGATGTTCCTTATTTGACCCCAAAAAGTGCATAGGTGGATAAAGTAGCCGTAGTAAAGAACGTTTTATTCCAGAAGACGTTTAGTTTATAAGAGAAAAATTGAAATAATCAGTATTTTATGGGCCGTCCCGAAAGGGATATATGACCAGTTCCACCGGTGCTGGTCCGGATCACTAAACTGGCCATAACTTCGTAACGCCTTGACCGATCCTGACAATTTTCAATACCAAACAAAGCGGTGATATTCCGGTTCGATTCGTGCTATAATCCATAAAATCGATCAATGGGAAGTGCCTTAAAAGTGAGTGACCTTTTTTTGTAAACAGACATACATACATACATACACACATACAGACATCATCTCAATTCGTCAAACTGAGTTGATTGGTATATGTGGCATGACCCTCCGAGCCTTCTATCGAAAATTCGTTTTTTGAGTGAACGTATGCCTTTCGGTACACTTTGGTGTACGAGAAAGGCAAAAAGGTTTCCTAATAGAATTGCCAAAGAAGGACGTGCCGAAAGATGTTTTGTAACAAATTCCAAACGTACAACTGTGATCATAAAAATAGCAGTGAAAGCTAATTTTCTCACAAAATAGTCAACTTCGACATTATGCATCTCTGTTCTCTTATAACCGAATGAGCTAAAAAATTGACAGCGAACTACAAATATGGTCAATTTCGTTATTGCAAAATTTAGTTTTTTTTTTCGGAGCAAATCAGGTCAAACATGTCTAAAGGTCCTATCTGCAGAAGAGAGGCTCTCTTTGGTTTCCTCTCTTTTAATAATATCTCAGCTGTTTATTTGTATTATGATTGTCTCCTTGCATTGAACGATGGTCAAAACATGTGGTCTTTTGATTTGTACTGCAAAAATAGTTGAAAAGTGTATCATTACATTGCAATAATTGAAAGTGAAAGTGAACAAAGAGAGTCTCTTCAATGCAGATAGGACCTTTAGACATGTTTGGCCTGAATTGCAAAAAAGTTAAACACTATGTGAAAATGTCCAAATATTAGCAGTAGGGTCTGGGACTATTTGGGCAGGAGGACCTATTTTGAGCACTTGCTGCTATAAATCAGTCATTTTTGAACCGATTGACTAATTTTTTGGGCACGATCAGAAACGTACAGCATCTAGCCATTTGAAATTGACTGAGTTATAGCAGCAAGTGCCCAAAATAGATGGCCCTACCCAAATAATCCCAAACCCTATTTGTTTTAAATTTTCTCGTTCAGCAAATATTTTTATTTTTATTTATTTTTCTTACATTCTAATTTGTAAGCTCGACGAATGTTTTCCGAATAGCGTACGATTTTTTTTTTGGTAGATCAGAAATTCAACTTGTTCACACTGCTTTTACTTTGAACAATTTCACAAACTATTTAACTTTTTTGCAAGTGCTCCGAAAAAAAATCTAAATTTTGCTATAACCACACACCAAACGCTTTCAGCAATATTTTGCTGAATTTTGCCGAGCTGAAGGGTCCAGCAAAATTTTTTGCTGAATTTCAGCAATACTTTACTGGTAATCAGTAGAGTTTACTGAAAATTCAACAAAAATTTGCTGAATTTCAGCAATTTTTTGCTGAAACTTTCAGCTTGGCAAAATTTGGCAAAATTTTGCTGTAACCCGCAATCGATTTTTGGTGTGCAAATTGACTATATTTGACAAATTTTCAACTCAATCGGTCATAGGAGAATAGAGTTGCAGCATGTCAAAGTTGGCCATTGTATATGAAAGTTTGCTTTCACTGCTATTTTTATGAGCACATTTCAGACCAAACATTTCAATAGGTCCTATCTGCATTTGAGAGGCTCTCTTTGTTCATTTTTTCTTTCAATTTTTACAATGTAATGATACACTTTTCAACTACTTTTGCAGTACAAATCAAAAGACGATTATTTTTATCATCGTTTTATGCAAGGAGATACCCAAGCAACCAAAAGTTCGGATTCCACTTGAAGAACGAACTCAGAAGTTCAAGTTCGGTTCAATTCCAGGTTTCGTTGAACTTAATTCTCCAAAAAGTTACTCTTGTATTGTTTATGAACTTGGAAGTACATGTACAAGCTTTTGACTTCTCTTCAAAACGACATTAAAGTCGAAAAAAGGTTCAAAAAGAACTTATGTTGAACTTTAAAACAGAGTTCAATCAAATATTAACCGAACTCATGTTGAACTTTTGCGTGCCTTTAAAATTCAAATATAGTTCATTTGAACATATCCCAACAACTTGAAATCATCCGTTCCGAACTTGTTTCGAACTTGTTTTGAACTTACTACTGAAAGTTCGGATAAATATTAACCGTACCAAAAGTGAACTTTACTTGAACTTCGGCGACAGCGGGGCCGGGGAGAAGTTCTCATTCAATTAAATCACTCGGAAATCGAGCCCAGCAGCCACAGCTTGTGTTAATTCCACAAGTACACTTTGTTCCACTATAATATTTGAACGTACTTACTTGTAATCAACGCAAAGGATCCGTATTGTGTGGATCAAGGGCTGCTCCCGCAGCGGAAAACTGTTCCCCAAAGGATGCCGCCGGGGGTTTTTCGGCTGCGCACAAAAATTTTCCAGCTTTGCTGGATGTTTTCACACCCGTCTCACTTGGTACTGCAGCGCACCGGTAATCGACGCAATCGTATTCACTGAAACCCAAACCGAAAACTTATAATCTTTTCTTGAAATCGATTAACTGGCCTTAATTTATTGCTCTGCACTGCGAATCACAACAAACTGAAAATGTCAAACTGCGTAAGTTCACAAGAAGTTCCACGTGAACTTCTTTCGAACTTTCGACTTCAAAAACTATTCCAAGTTCAGAGAAAGTTCACACGCGAACCTGATTGAGCTCTACTATATGATATCAGCACATTGAGTAAAATCCCACAGTGCATAACAACACATACATGGAGTAGTGGTTAGGCACCGACTTTCAACGAGGAGATCCCGAGTTCAAATCTCAGTAAGTAAAAAACATCAAACATTATTTCAAGGTATTAGTCAATTTGGATTCCACATGAACTAATGGTTCTTAATAATAAATTACTTTTGAGGACTAAACATTTTGTTTTTTTTTTCATTTTTCCGAAGTTTATTTTAAGCTGAATAGCGTTCCTTTCAGCGACACAAGTGTACTTTTTGTGAACTGAAGTTCGGTTAATTACTTAAAAAGTGAGCTGAATAGAATGCTATTCATATACCTTCGAATAGCTGATTAAGCCCAAACATGCTATTTTATCCGAACTTTTGGTTGCTTGGGTAATCATAATTCAAATAAACAGCTGAGATATTAACGAAAGAGAGGGAAATCAAAGAGAGCCTCTCTTCTGCGAATTGGACCTTTAGAAATGTTTGGCCTGAACTGTATTATCAAAAAAACTCTATAAGAAATTTCCTAAGAAATTGACAGTTCGCAAATAATTACTGAGGGATTTCCAAAAGGAATCTATATTGTCAAAAACATTGCGCAACAATTTTCAAATAAATTTCCGGGAATATTCCCTTAGAAATTGGGTTCTTTAGGGGTATTCAGATTATTTCATAATTGGATTCTCCACCAATTGGTGCCCGGGAACTATTTTTAAAATGCATTTCATGTTTGTTTGGGATTTTATTAATGAAAGTTGGTTTCAACCAGTGCATCTGTCGAAGTGAAAATTGAACGGTGATGAAGAACAATTCAGCTAGCTGCTGCTTCAGTGTGATTATCTTCGTCGCTTCGTCATACGCAAAACGGGAAAAATTGGCAACTCGTATGTGGAGTGAACATGGGAGTGTAATTGAAACGTGAACTTTTACGTAATTAATCGATTTCCAGTGCTATAGGGGCTGGTTTTTGGTAGTCTACATCTTTTTGCTTACATCTGATGAGCCATTGGCAAAAGTAAGTTTTAATCTGTAATGATTGGCTATTTTCCGTCTGATATGACGGAAACTAGCGCATATGACGAAGTAAATTTCTACCCTAAATCATTAAACTAAGAAACTGGATGCCAATAAAACTTGCACACCTTAGACTCCCCTTAGGAAAAATCTTAGATAAGCCAATGCATGCACGATCCTGAAATGCTTCTGAAAGACCTGCAAATGGTTTTCCTAATATCTCAACAAGCATCTCCATGATTTCTACTAAATGAATTCGGGGTTTCCATGGCCCGATTTCTCGACGAACCTGGAATTGCAGAAAAAAATAAAGAGAAATCCTAACAGATCTTGAGTGAATTTAAAAAGTTTTGCACATATTTTTGTTGAAATTTTGGATATACTGCGGCTTGTTGAATGATTCAAATCATAATGGCTCAGAAAAAGATGATTTTTCGTGTGAAATTTTATTTTTAATCAGTTTAAATAATTTTTAAAATAAAAAAAAACAATTCAAGCATAGTACATTATCATTACCAGGTAAGTATGCTTCGTAAAGTACTTCGTTGTACCATAAGAACAACAATGAGTTGATCGTGATCGTTGGTGGATGTCCCCGTTTTGCATGTTCTATGCCTGTTTGTCTGTGATGCTGTTATGACCAAGGATGATGATTTGCAAAAACACATTACCGTTTAGCCATAAAGATGCTCTCTTAACAGCGCAATGGAGCTCAAGGTGACCATTCGTTCAACATTCAAGCAAAAAAAAATCGCACATTTTCACAATCAGTACTACAATAAGTACATGCTTTAGAAGAACATTTGATGCACTTCATTTCTCTATGAAGAAACAATCTGTAACGCTACTTGTATAAAACCACCTTTATAGCTATTATATTATAAGAAAACAAGATGAACATATTTAACATGTTCGCTTAACAATAGTGAATGCAGATAATCTTATACGCAACAACTATAAACAAATTATTCAGCTAATGAAATCTGAGTAGACACACTGGCCAGCAAGGCAATACACGCGACACGATGCTCAGTCTATTTCCATCCCAAACTCCACATCCTCATCTTTGCCCTGGTTCCAGAACCCGGCATAGGGGCCTCCATCGATCTCCAGCTCATCCAACTGCAGTAAAATTTCCCTGCTGGCCGCCAATCGATCCCTCAATCTCTCGGTAACGTCCGCTGCACTCTGAGATCCACCGTATTCCACGGGTAACAGGTCCACATCCAGTAGCTTGAGCGCGTCGGACAGGTTTGCGTGAAACTGTTGAGTAAATTATTATCGGACATTATCTTTGTAAACATCAGCCATCAATCTAACACCAAACAACTCACATTGATTTAACGCTTCATCTCGGCACTGGCAAAACTGAGGATGAGATCACCGATCGCCGCCCCGATGCGCGGTAGACCGATCAAATGGACTTCCTGAACGCGCACGGGCAGTGCATGCTTCAAACACTCCATGAAGTTCCTGATGTCGGACAGCTTGAACAAGGTGAAATGAGCCATTGTGGCATCTTGGCAGTCAACGATCGCAACCCCTCCACCAATTTGAACCTGTTCATCGTCGTAGAACGCCTCCAAGGCCATATGCGTAAATCGGCCCAAGTGATGGCAGGTATACCTGGTAGCGTCAAAGTTTCGAACCTTGACCAGCGCAACCATTCGGCCACGGTTGTCCACTCCCAGCGGTAGCGCCCCTTCCGTTGCCAGCAGTTGCTTCATGTACTTATCCTCGGGGTCCAGATTTTCGAACCAAATCCGAAACACTTGCCGCATCGAGAGGTACCGCTCCAGAGTCTCGATCGCTTCCGCCAAGTTGTATTTCCGGGCTCTCAAAAAGCGCAACAAAAACGCGGGATCCGTTCGACATTTCCGGATGTGCGGGTGGGCGGCAATCATTTCTCGCATTTGTTGCAAAGCCTGCCTTCGGAGGGTGTCATCTTCTCCCAGCTGATTTTTGGCGAGACTTCGTTCTCCATCCGTTAGATTGGAGCTATAGGGGTGGTATTCTTTGGGCCTCTTTTCCACACTATACCCAACTGATCCCACACTGGCCATGGCGACTATAATGACGACGACGACGACTATGGATGAGGCAGCGCGCGCGTGGTTCAAAGTGAACTGCAGTTGTTGTATGCAGACAGACGATGGCGATTTCAACGCGGAAGAAACGACGAGTAGGTATAGAGCTATATGTCTATGTAACAACAACTGAGACTTCCGACTCACTGTGTGAGCGTTTCACTATCAGTTTGCTTGTTTGTAGCGAATGTGGGTAAACCAAGAACCGGCTGGCTCCCTCAGTGAATTGGTAACCTCGTGCCAGTAATGTTTTCGCTTTTACTTTTAAAATGCATTGCTAAGGTTGTGGTTTACAATGAGGTGCATGTGTGGAGAATGGCATGGAGCTGTATCAGTATGGAAGTAAACAGAATGTAAATTCTGCATATATTCAACGCGCAAATACTAAAACTGATTGGAATTTGATTATAGATGTGTACATATGCACAATTCGATTATAAGATAGCTGCGTGAAATATTGTTTGTTCAATGAATTGGCCCTTCGAATTTTACAGAGAACGTCCATAAATTACGCTACTCAACCTTCAATTCTCTTCCCTTCATATCATACTTTTTTGTGGGACTAACGTAATGTAAGCTATAGACATTCCACATTCCATTAATTTTCTCCTCATTAATTATCTCTACTCTTTTTGAATATAAATCTTTCTGAAGATAACTTATTTTTTAATACGAATAAAACGAATCGGCAAGTGTGATGGACACAGTATGTTTGTTTCGCGGGAAGCCAGCAATATTTGCTGGTTTTTGCCAAGGTGTAGGCGGGTTCGAGGCATAATAAACACTCGTGGTGAAATGGACAGCACTGTTTTTTGTGGAAACCGTTAAATTTTACGTGAAAATTTAAATGTAGAAGTGTGAAGGAACAAGTGGTCGGCGTTAAGTCAGTACAGACCATCTGTTTTTCAATGATTTCGAGAAAATGTCCTGCAAGCACTTGAAATTTCAAATCTCTGGCATTATTTTCAGAAATACTATTATTCTTATTTGTATTGACACATCTGCATCAAAATAACGTCGAAAAGTTCAGGTTAAACGAATTCCTCAGCTAATCTATACCTTCCCGGAAATTCACGTAGTACACTCTGACTGAACGCCGACCTAGTCATCGTTCTATTTTTCAATGGTGTCATTCAAATCCCTTTAAAATAATCAAAATATTGTTAAATTCAAAAATATGTTTCATATCGTGGAAGGTGGAATTCTCATAATTTTGAAGCAGCAGCGAATAAAGTATTGCTAGCGTTTGAGTGTCTTCACCATGAAAATAGCACAAATAGCCATCGACCACACTTTTAACGATCATTTCAAATCTTCAGTTGTAGCTTTCAGCTTTCACAACCAGAGGCGCGCAGATCGAATTTCTTTCCGTTTGACGTTTCACACTAGGTTTCCTAAATAAATGCATAGTTGGTTTACAAAACATGTTTTTAACATTTTACACTTAAAACATCGACTACTTCGTTCAATATGGATTTTCATCGTGGGAAAAAACAATATTTAAGTGAATCGTTTAGTTCTTCGAGAATTGAAATACTAACGATTAAAAAAAGTTTTCATACTGAAACGGCATTTTCTAAAATATTGCTTATCCAGAAAAATCTTCCAACCTGGCGGAGTGAAGAAGACAAAGAAGACCTGTTCCGCAAACGTCAAACTGCTGCACACTTCAAAAAGTATGCACACAACCTTGAAACAAAAATAAATAGTTAAGAATCTAAATTATGTTTAATGGCGTACAGCTGCATACTAAAGTGCTAAAATTACACCTAATATAGTTTAGAAATAAGTTACATGTTGTGGCAGCAATTGCGACTACATAAACCATAAATGAAACAATTTTCATTATTTTTGAATTTTATGGCAACCAAGTGAGTGAGAGCTTTTTAGCGTGAACCGAGCACTTTTGACGTTTGCGGAACGACTGCGGCGGTCGAAACCACCGCAACCCCGTTGGATTTTTTCTATTTTACCGCAGTACAGTTGTCCTTGTGGAGAGTGCATGCTTCAATGGACTGTAATTTTGGTTTTAGTGCTTAAATCTTTAGAAATTTGGAATGTGTATTGTCTCTCACTGCCGGTTTTCCGTCGGTCCAGATTTTTTTAATAAGGGAGTATCTATAAGGTTCCCATTTTTTTAATCAAATTTTGATATCCTCCTTCCCCTTGTAACATATTTTACCATACCTAATACACAGACAAACAGACGTAACAGCTTGAACCATTTTCATGGAAATCCATCGCCCAGTTCACACTACCATCACCTGGTGGAAAAGTTGCACGAATCACTGTGTTGTGCCATATCGTCAACAGAAGGCGCTAGTGTGAAACGTCAAACGCATAGAAAAACGATGCGCGCGCCTCTGGTCGTGAAATCCACAACTATAAAAATTTAAAATGATCGTTAAAAGCGTGGTCGATGGAAATTACGCAAGTGTTACGTCTGTTTGTCTGTGCCTAATAGATGACTCATTACACTATCGTTGGATCCATTTCTCAAAAACACTAGACTTCGCCCCCCTAAAATTATGCTCTAATCTTCGCCATTTCATACATAAAAAATGGGATTTGTATGGGGGGGGGGGGGCGAAGACTAGAGCATTGGCGAACATTACCCTAATCCTCGCATGAATCAAAGAAATATTATTTGGAGGAGCTCAGTTTAATGAAAAATTCCAGGAGAAGTCCTAGAAATATCGGAAGGAATCACGGGAGGCATCCCTCAAAAAAAAAAACCTTACGGAAATGCCGGGAGAAATTCCTGAGAGAGAATCAGATTTTCCTGGGATGAAGCACTGAAAAAATCCCGACAGAAATCCTTGAAAGAGTCCGGAGGGTATACTCTGCCAAAAATCTCAAGATAAAAATCTTGAGAAATACCGGAAGGAATCCCGGGAGGAATCACGATAGGATTCTTAGAAGAAGAATTTAAAAAATCGCAGGAGAACTCCCTGAAGAAATCCTGGGCAAAATGCCCAAAGGAAATCCGAGAAGAATCAATGAAGGAATTGCTGCAGAAATCTCTGAGGGAACCATTGAAAGAATTCAGGAATACGTGAAAGAATACCGGAAGGTTCTTCGGAAGAAAGAACTCCCAAGAGGACCCAACAAAGAAGTCGAGGGGGTAATTTTTGATGGAATTCCTAAATCTACGAAAGAAGTCTGTGAAAGAATCCCAGGAGATATCGCAGGAAGAATCAAAGATGAAATCCTTAAACGAATTTTAGAGTAATCATTGAAAAAACTTCAAAAGAAATCCCTGAAAGAATACCAGGAGAAAACTTTGAGAATGCTGGAAAAATCTCTGAAAGAATCCCTGGAGAAATCTCGGAAGAAATTCCACAAGGAGTCTGAAAAAAATCCGCAGAGAAATCCCTAAAAGAATCCCCGGAGGAATCCCTGAATTCTCGAAATAATACAAAAAGAGTCCAAAGGAATACCGGGATAAACTTCTAAAGCAACTCTGGAAAGAGCAATCACGGTATGAAGGAATCACGGTAGAATTGTGAATTTTGTAGGAATCTTTAAAAAAAACCTAGCTGGATTCAGGGATAGGAACACTCACTTGGAAAGAGTTACACTCACTTTCTCAACTCAGAAGCGTGCAATCAAGAAACGATGTATGGACGACTTTTACCTTGTGATTTCGTCTAAAACTTTACCGAATAGAGTAGAGAGGTCGCACACGCATACGGAGGTCGTGAGGGAGCTGCGAAGGCAACTCTCCACGAGGTGAATGTAAATTACACTCACCTCGTGGAGAGTCGCTTTCACTGCTCTGTCACGAAGGTAGACATGAATCCAGCCTGATATGACACCGACACCCCTTCCCCATGAAATGCAACGTCATTTATAAACGAATGCAGGAACTCCATGATGAACACTGAAAGGAATCCTGGAAAGAATTCCAGGAGAAATCCGTGTCGAATGGAATTTCTATGAATATTTTCAAAGATAAATTCCTACAATAGGCCTTGTATATAGACTAAGATATCCGGTAAATAAATTACAAATAATCTTTAAAGCGACGATTACGTTACCTAGTGAGTCAATCCCAAAGTTAGTTGCTCATCATAAACGAAATATGAATCTTAACTCAATGTAATTCACAATAGAATTTTCTTCAAAAGTACTGTCCTTGTTGAGAACTTTTTAGTTAGTTAGTTTTTAGTTAGAGCTAAAATTCACAAAAAAAAATGCAATTGAAGTCGGAATAACTTTTTATTTGGTATGTATACTCTTCTGTGTGGTATTGATAGTTTAGCAAGAAAGTATCACATTACATGAATTGCTTACCAAACTACAAATGATTGAAAATTGACCCAATCTCACCCCTTAGAGTGGGTGAGAATGGGTCAAAGTATTCGAAGTCGCCTATCAAAGAATATAAGTTAATTTTATTGATCATATCTGGTAAACCTACTTAAAATACAATGTAGCCATGACGAATAAAAACTTAGGTAATTTCAAAAGAGGATTAATCCACCTAAAAGGGCTAATACAACCGAAAACAATGTTGAAATTTGATAAACTAACGTTTGTATGTTGTATCGCCATTTCTAGCCACCATAATCATCCTCATTAAAAGTTTCAACTTTCATGAGAGGAGGGGGGATTTCAATGAGGGAGGGACGCATTGAAAGATTGCATAAGAAATGTTTAACCAAACCAAAATTCGACGTTCATTTACTTTCTGACATTGTACTATGTTACCGGTTTTAGAGCCCCTGTATTTCCTGAATCCCACTACTGTCTGGTAGTTTCACGATACATTGCAGTACAGTACACGAGCAGTACATTGAACGTTAGATGATGATTAGAGGAGCTGTCCAAACGCATGGGTTTATTGTTAAAAATGATTTTAGGCACTAAACATATGAACACACTCGCTTGACACTTCTTCGACAAATTTTCGAAAAAAAAAAGTATGCTTTTATGAAGATATGGTAAACATGGCACCACTTTAACGTCAAATGGGGACTGGATAACAAGTTGAATTTTTAGTTAAGGTTATGTGCACCGATAACTTGCTTGACCCAATCACCAGCATCACTCGCAGAAGATCCTGCATCCTTCCCGAACAACCCATACTTTGACTGATTGACCGCCATTTGACTGTGTCACCAGAACAATAATAATCAGTAGATAATCAACGAGAGACCGCAGTTGTGGATGAGACGTTGGATCGATCAGTCGACATTGCCAATTGCTCTCGATATTTTTTTTCTTTCAAACGGCTTTGCCGTAGTAGTGTTAGTTTGGTTGTAGCGGAATCTATTGAAAAATAGAGAAAAATGGAATCGAGTGTACGAAAGAACACGCTGAAGCTGTGCTTCGAGTCTGGTGCAAAAGTACCTTCCCACCTGGAAGTTCTCAGGTTCATCACTGGTCAACTGCACCTGAGTGCAGCAGACCTGCACTCTGTTTACAAGGATGAGAATGACGGTCTGTTCTTCATCAAGTTCCTGGATGAAGACAGATTCAACGACTATTGCAACCACGTGGAAGAAATCTATGCCTTCAAGTATGACGATGGATCTACGACACCGATCAGTCTGGACATGGCCAGCCGCATTTTCCGTTACGTGCGTATTTTCAATCTACCCCCGGAAATCGATGACAGACTCATCGCTCAAGTTTTGGGACAATTCGGAACAGTGAGGCAACAGGTGAGAGAGCGCTACCCTGCTGAATACAACCTGAGTGTTTTCAGCGGCGTCCGTGGCGTGCATATGGAGATAGCAAAAGAAATCCCGGCCAACATCTTCATTGGACACTTTCGAGCTCGAATTTACTATGACGGTTTGAAGAATCGTTGCTTTTATTGCAAGGAGGAAGGGCACTTGAAGGCAAACTGCCCCAAGCTGGCCGCCGCATCCGCTTCTAACAGTAATGGAGGCGCACGGTCATACAGCTCAGTGGCAGCACATGGCAGACCAGTTTTCGCACCAAATCGTAACACGCCTGCGCTGGTGGCTAACATGCAGGTTCTGAACAAAGGGAAGGATGACAAGTTGAACTCAACGCCACAGGTTACGGAGCAAGCTGAACCAGAACCGCAGGTCACGACGGAGGCTGAACCGGGACCCAGCAAACCGCTGGAAAAAACTAGGATTGAACAGGCCGATACTGACGACAGTACACCGCCGATGGAGACGGACCCAAAGCAAGGTCAAAAACGAGCTGCTACATCCACACCATCGTCTGAGCTGGAAGATTCGTCGCGGACGGATGAGGAGGGAGTGAAAGATGCGGAAGCCCCTTTCCGTGTTATGAAAAACAAGCGAAACAAAGGTCAACAGAAGGTAATCGGGACAATAGGTAGCCGCACACTGACAAAGAAGGGCAAGTAGGTAGGATTCCGAGTAATCCAGGCGTAAGTATTCATTGAGTGGATGAGTGATGATGAGTTTGTTTGAGAGAGTGAGTGACTGTGAATCTAGATAATGGTGTTTTTGCGCACAGTATGTACTGTTAATATCAACGCTATCAACACACATGTGAAGAAGTCTCTTTTGAGAGATTTCGTTTGGAATAACGACATCGACGTCGTTTTTCTTCAGGAAGTAGCATTTGAAGATTTTGGGTTCCTCTCTTCTCATGCTGCCATAGTCAATATTGGAACGGAGCATAAAAGCACCGCTGTTCTTGTACGAAAAACAGTCAATTTCAGTAACGTTATCATGAACCCTAATGGGCGGATAACGTCGGTGGTCATAGACCAAATGAATTTCATTAACGTATATGCGGCGTCAGGGTCAACTCATAAAAACGAAAGAAACGATATGTTCATGTCTGAAATTGTTCCTCATATTTCCACCGTCAAACAGAATGTTATTGTAGGTGATTTTAATTGCGTGCTTTTGAAATCGGATTCAAACAGCAAAAATTTAAATACTTGCGTAGGTTTGGAGACGTTGGTGCAAACACTACAGCTCTATGATGTTGAGCTGAAAAAGAATCGTAGAGCAAACTTTACTTTCATACGCGGACAGTCAAAATCTAGATTGGATCGCTACTATGCATCATTAGAAGTCATTGAAAAAGTAAAAACTATTGCTACTAAACCTGTCGCTTTTTCCGACCATCATGCTGTCGTGTTGAAATATCAAGTTCCTGATGGCGTGGTAAACCAAGTTCGAGGAAGAGGCTATTGGAAAATAAATCCAAGTATCCTTTTGAATGATAACGTATGCGACGCTTTGGCCCAGATTTATCAAGAATGCAAAACATACACTATGTATCACAGAGATATAAATGTATGGTGGAACGATTATGCGAAAAACAGGATTTCAAAATTTTTCAAACATCAGAATTTTCTCCTAAATCAGCAGAATCATCGAGAGAAAAACTTTTATTATGCTTGTTTAAATGAAATTATCGAAAAACAAGCAAAAGGTGAAGATGTTTATAATGAGATGTGCTTCGTCAAATCCAAATTAATGGAAATTGAACAAAATAGGTTATCAAATTTAGGTATGAAAATTAATTCAAATTCACTTCTGCAGGACGAGAAACTTAGTTTATTTCAATTATCCTCAAGAATCAAAAGACAGACGGAGAACTCCGAATTTTGTTTAAAAGTTGAAGGTGTTCCAACCACTGACAGCAGTAGATTGAAAACTTTTTTGTTTTCTCATTTTAGTAAGGTTTTCGAAAAAGAAAACAATGAAAATAATTTCGATGATGTTCTCAGTCATCTACATGCAAGACTTTCGAATGAAGATGGAGCTGTTTTGATTAGACCCATTGAAAAAGATGAATTAGAGACCGTGCTGAAAGAGGCAGCCAGGAAAAAAACTCCCGGTCCAGATGGGCTAACTTATGAATTTTATATGCGATTTTCAGAGATCTGTATTGATGATTTGCTTACAGTTTTCAACAAATATTTGATTGATGGTGTGCGCCCGTCCAAAAACTTTACAAAGGGAATAATAAGTCTTATCCCTAAGAAAGGTGATCCACAAGACATAGCCAACAAAAGACCAATTAGCATGCTCAACGCAGATTATAAGTTATTTACGAAAATTTTAGCGAATCGACTACATCCCCTACTTGAAAAAATCATAGGACCAGGACAAACTGCTTGTAATCCGAACAAATCATGTGTTGATAACCTGAAAACATTGCGTAATATAACCATTCGAGCCGGTCAGACAAAACGATTTAAGGGACTTCTTCTGAGCCTCGACTTAGAGAAGGCATTTGATAAAGTTAACCACTCTTTTCTTTGGGCGGTGCTGGAAAAGTTCGGATTCCCACCACTTTTTATCAATTGTTTGAAAAACCTTTACTACGATGCAAGTTCAAAAATTACATTCAACGGATTTCTAACCAACGATATTGCAATCAGATCATCGGTACGACAAGGATGCCCAATCAGTATGGCACTATTCGTCCTGTACATAGAACCGCTTATACGAATGATTAGTGATAATATTCGAGGTTGCTTTGTAGCTAATACCTTTATAAAGGTATTAGCTTATGCAGACGATCTGAATATTTTCATCCTAAATGATCATGAGTTCGACACGGTTCTGGAGATCATCAACTATTTTAGTATTTATTCTAAAATAAAATTGAATATCCATAAATCGCATTATATGCGATTTAACAACTGCAAATCCGGACCGCACCAAATTCAAGAAAAAGATTGTTTGAAAATATTAGGTGTTGTTTTTCATGAAAAATACCAAACTACGGTTTCAAATAATTACGATACTGTGATTCAATCAGTCAAACACTGTTTCAAAACTCATTCTAAGAGATACTTGAATTTGCTTCAAAAAGTCTGGATTGTAAATACCTTCATTCTATCGAAGATTTGGTACTTAGCACAAGTATTTCCGCCAAATAAAAACCATTTGGCGCAGATTAATGTAAGTTGTTGGATGTTTTTATGGAATCGACAAATTTTCAAGGTCTCCCGTAATCAAATGTACCTGGACGTTAGTAAAGGTGGTCTTTCACTAATTGATCCTGTTCTGAAATGTCAAGCTTTATTTGTAAAAAATGTTTTGTTTTCAAACAATGACCCAGACCTAATTGATCACTTCATGATGGCCCAGAATCAAAATAATTTCTTAACATTGAATTCAAGGTTATGGTTAAGCTATGCTAGCGAGGCAGCATCAAATCCCTTATTGATTTCTACTAAATCAATCTACAATTCATTACTTGCAGAGCAAAGCTGTGCAACTAAAATAGAGACTGAGAACCCTGACCTGCAGTGGGATATAATATGGGAAAATTGTAGTAAATCGTTTTTATCAACAAATGCTAGAGAAGGTCTTTACATGTGTGTGAATGACATAGTTAGTAGTAAAGTTAAACAATTGAGAAACAAGATAGTAGGAATAAGCAATGATACTTGTGAGTTTTGTGGACAGCAAGACACAACGGAGCACCGTGTAAAAATGTGTGTAGGATCAAAAGAAATCTGGACCTGGATCCACGATTTGATAGATAGAAGGTTTAGATTAGGACTAAGCGATCCTGAAGAGATAATTGGAATTAACATGAGCGAAAAAGCATATAAAGAAAAAGCTGCACTTTGGCTTGTATGTGAAGCAATCGCGTTTAACCTAAAACATTTTGGAAAACAAAGAAGATTATACAAATTCCAACAGCATATTCGTCAATTGCGCTGGAATAACATAGTAGCCATAAGAAAGCATTTTGAAAATTGTTTAAATGTATTTTAAATGTATATATGAGTTTGTCGTAAAATATAAGAAATTTAAAAAAAAAAAAAAAAAAAAAAAAAAAAAAAAAAAAAAAAAAAAAAAAAAAAAAAAAAAAAAAAAAAAAAAAACATATGAACACACTCGCTTGACACTTCTTCGACAAATTTTCGAAAAAAAAAAGTATGCTTTTATGAAGATATGGTAAACATGGCACCACTTTAACGTCAAATGGGGACTGGATAACAAGTTGAATTTTTAGTTAAGGTTATGTGCACCGATAACTTGCTTGACCCAATCACCAGCATCACTCGCAGAAGATCCTGCATCCTTCCCGAACAACCCATACTTTGACTGATTGACCGCCATTTGACTGTGTCACCAGAACAATAATAATCAGTAGATAATCAACGAGAGACCGGGCACTTCCCAGGAGATTCTAATGAGCCGTTTATGAATCACGTAGACTTTTGGTGGGTTGGTTCTGGCCAAAGCCTACATCCCATACACATTTTCAATTGACTTGCCTGTGATATATCAACCAATAATAGGTTTACAGATTGGTGCAAAAAGTTTAATGCAAATTATCTTCTAGATATTTACAACTTTACTTACAAAACATAAATTAAACTTAACGCATAAATTATTGTCTTCAAAAAACTAATGTTTCTTTGTTTTTTTTTAAAGTTTTTCTTCAAATTCAGTGGATCTAGCATTAACTGTATTTCTCAACAGTATGCTTTGTAATCAATAAATCGATTATGAATTTGTAAACTTCTTGATTTTAAGAAAATTATCTATCACTATTCAACATTTAATTCTATTACTATTTATTCTCGTAGTCGTGTTCTAATGCTTCCCAAACAAAAACCTGGTGAATGAAATACAGCATAAAGCTAAAATTTTGACTTTTTGTTAAACCTGTTTTGATTATTTAGAAATCAGTCAAAATTTTCAGAAAACAACTCCGGATAATCGAGTCTGAGCCAAAAATGTTAAACAATTGCAGTCAATTTGTCCAATGAAACTTAGTCAACATTCAGCTTCCGGAAGCTTCCCACAACTCCAAATGTATCTCCCGAATCACCAGCATCACTCGCAGAAGATCCTGCATCCTTCCCGAATAATCCATACTTTGACTGATCGACTTCCATTTGGTCGAGCCCTAAAATGATGTCACGACTCTCAGTCAACCGCTTCCGAAGTTGTATCTTGAATTCGGCTAAGGGAACTTCACCTCCGTATTCCTTGGGCAGTATTGACTGTGCCACCATTTTCGTTAGAGAATCCATCGAACGATGACACTGAAATTGATTAATTTGATAAAAGGATAGAACAAGTTTTACGTCCACATCAGGATTATACTAACATGTACTCGAGTTTTCAGTTTTGAACTAGCAAACCCCAAACACAATTCCGCAACGGCAACTGCGTAGCGCGGTAAATTCACCGCATGCACCTCCTTGATCCTCATCGGAATGGTATGGTTCACAGCATCTATAAAGTTCTTTATGTCCGTCAACGACCACTGAGCCACGTGACTCATCGTCAGCCCGGTATCCTCAAACACAAACACGCACCCCGCCACCTGCATTTTCTCTTCCTCGTAGTAACTCTCTAGTACCATCATCATCATCCGAATTTGATCCACGTTGTTGAACCGCTCCACATTGAAGTTCCCCATTTTGATCATGATCACCAATCGCCCCCGTTCGTCGTACCCTAGCGGTAGAATTGGCCAGTCATCGATCATCTCATCCACCCACGCTTCACTGACATCCAGCTTCTGAAACCATCCGGCGAACCTTTGTCGCAACACCAGGTAACGCTCCAGATTTTCGCATGCTGCCACATGGTTAAACTTCCTTACGCGTAAGAACCGCAACAAAAACGACCCATCCGTTCGGCACCGCCGGATGGCAGGGTTCTTCACGATCCATTCACGCACTTGATTCAGGGCCTGCTCTCGTATTTCATCGGATTCGTGAAGTTCCTGCTCGGCGATTGTCCGATACAGGTCGGAGAGCGGAAACCGGTAATCTTGGTACGAAGGGGGATGTTTTTCTACACCCGGCGCTTCCATGATGCGTAGACGGGTGATGCTGGAACAAGACTGTCAAGCAATGTAAGAAATAATGCAAATGCGCATTTGCACGCGCATTAGAAAACCGGTTCAACCTATACTCCTGATATAAACGCTTTGGTGTTACTATGTGGATGAAGATGCTTTGAACAGGGTTAATCGCATTAATTGCATTACGTGTTCATTGTTTGTAGTTTTCAAGTGCAATAAGTAATTAAGTAAGTGCTAATTATATGTAACGTAACACTACAAACTTACGGAACCACCTTAAAAGCTCTGAACCTTAATATGGAGCATAGTCTCATCATAATGGCGCCTAGCCTGATCAAAACGACATTGGGGAGCGACAATAAGTCACACCGTCGTCGAACTTCCAAAAATATCTGCAAAAGCACGCTAAAAGATTTGTAATTGGTCAAGCAGTTAAAAAGTCATCGAACCCTAAAGTTTTTTTTTTGTTAAAAGAAAAACATAGAAGAAATCTTAAAACATTTTTAAAGTAATTTTGGAAATGTTTCATGTTCTACAGGTTAATTCGAATAT
Source organism: Aedes albopictus (assembly GCF_035046485.1). Lineage (NCBI taxonomy): Eukaryota > Metazoa > Arthropoda > Insecta > Diptera > Culicidae > Aedes > Aedes albopictus. The sequence goes on along the minus strand of NC_085137.1, from coordinate 480,487,665 downwards.
CATTTAAAAAGAGAGATTTAGAAAAAAAGATCGAAAATCGGTTGAAAATTGAGAAATTTATTTAAAGGATCATAAATGCTTTGGGTTTCTTAAAAACTATCTTCAGTGATTGTTTCAAGAATCTCTGCAAGGTTTAACTCGGGAATCCTTCCAGAGATACCATCGGAAGTTCCTTCAGGGGTCGATTTAGAATTGATTAGGGATAGGTCAAGAATTTTGTTTTTCAGAGAATCGGACTGATATTCTTTCAGGGATTGAACTCGAATAACTAATATCAGAATCTCGAAATCTCGAAATAATTCAATCCGGCTTTTTATATTTCTCTAAACAATGTTTTCGGACTTTTTTGAGGATTTTTCTGAAGATAAATCCAAATGGTGCTAAAAATATCTCCGGAAAGCTTCCAAAGCGAATCTTTAACAGTTCCTGTAAAATGTGTATCGAATCGAGTGTGATGGACAATTGCACCGAGGATGTTAACGCCATGAAAATTAAATGCTCGTGCGTGTTTTCAAACCAAGCGTCAAAAGTGTGTTGGTTTGCTTTAGCTAGCTTGAAAAATAAAACCGTTCCTATTCGCAGTACCGTATTACCCCGTTAATTCGACACCGACTGTTGCCGAATAACCGGGGGTAAACTTATAATTCGCCAAACTGGTCACCCTACACTCAGAGCCGTAGCGTGGTCCCTTGGCGCCCTTGGCAAGCATCCAGATTGGCGCCCCACGTCAATTGGACATTGTTAGTTTGCGAAAGTTTCTAGTTGTTTATTTTTTGTTCGAAGTTTGTTATAAGTTGCATTTTGGTGTTTCGAACGAACATATTCCCCCATATGGTTTATATTATCTTATAGTGTTTATTCCTAGAGTTTATCTCTAGGAATTTCAATGGGTGTCGTCCACCAATTTCTTTTATGCGAGTATAAAAGTACGAACTTATTTTGAATTTCAAGAATCTCACCAGATTCCTAACATAAATGATGTATACATTTCTTGAAGTCATTTTTCTTACAGTACTTTTTCATTCTTTGGATTTTTATTGTTTAACTGAATTTTAGATTCAATTTTCGGCGATTAGTTCAATTGGTTTCACCAAAATTTTCCAATAACTCTACCAAGTTTCTACTGAAGCTTGATCAAAATGTTTTCCAGAAGATCTGTATGAAATTTGAAATCATTGGTTGAATGCTTTGTTTTTATTTTAGAGACTTTCAGCCCTTGGCTGGTTCGTCTCTTTTGTAATCATTGGACAAACCATGGGCACTTCAGAGCAAGTATTTCCAATATGGAATTCGTGTAGTAATTCTTGCAGGAATTCCTGGAATAGTTCGTGAAGAAATGCCTGGAGTGCTTGTAAAAACTTATGGAGAACCACTAGAGGAATTTCTAAAAGAATACTGAGTGTTTTTTTTTTTCAATTTAAATCCCCTGCAGAAGTTGCTTAAGGAATCTCTTGAGGATATTTTTTTAAAAACCCCCAGAAGGCTACATGAAAAAGTTCCTGAGAAGGAATCCATGGTATGGAAGGCTTTCAAAAGAATCCTTTTGATAATTTTTGTATAAAATCATTGGCAGCTTTTCCAACGGATGAACTACAAACAATTCCGAAGGAATTCCAAATTTATGGTTTTCTGGAGAAATTTATGATGAAACTCATGAAATGTTTTCTAAAGGAATTCTAGCAGAAATTTATGAAGCAATCTCTAGTGAACATGGAACAATTTCAGAAGGTATCAATGGAAGGATTTCTACGAGACATTAGAGCTGTTTTTCAGAAGACATTCAGAAGAAAACTTTCAAGGAAGCTTTGGTTTAATGTGTATAAGAATCTTTAGGCGATTTTCTAAGAAAATATCTGTGAGAACTGCTAAAGGAATCGCTGGAGGGATTTCTAAAGGAATTTCTGCAGGATTTTCTAAAAGGATACATAGAAAAATCACTGAGTCAATCTTATGAAGGGCTTCGAAGAAATCCTTAAAAATATTTTTGCAGGAATCTCTATAAGATTTATTTTCAATCTGGAAAACTTCTAAAAGAAACATTGAACATTTTCTAGGTGAAACGAAGGAAAAAATGTGAAACAAGCATTAGGAAAATGAATCACGAAAAATTTTCGAAGGAATCTGTGGAGGAATTTCTGAAGATATCCTTGAAGACAATTTACAAATTTATCACTGAAAGATATTTTGAAAAAAAAATAAGAAACTTTTGTCAAGGAATTTTGCCCTTGACAAGATTATGGAAGCCTATCTAATAGAATCCTTGAAGAAATATTAGGAGGCATTCTTCGACTAACTTCTTAATAAATTCTTAGATAACTTCCTGAATTTCTAAAGAAGTATAAGAAATATTTCGAATAATGCGAAGAAAATCTTCGCAGTTGCCTTCAAGACATTTCCCAAGTAAGAATGTTAAGGAATTTTAAGGAAGAAAATTTCACAAAAAAATGGAAGCGGGTTGTTTTTGCTTTGCTAATTAAAAAAACTTAAAATAAAAGAGAAATTTCTCAAAAAAAGTAGATAAATTCATAGGTTACAATCATGGTAAATACTCAAAATAAACCAGAGAAATGTGATTTTTTGAATATCCGGGAAAATGTAAAAAGAACATTACCAATCCAAAATACTGAAAATAGTGAAATCTTGATAACACTCATGCAAGATTAGCATCACCCTGTTTTCTTCTAGGCTTAGGACTTTTCGGCGCCCCTCTGAGGCTGGCGCCCTTGGCGGGGGCCAACCTGGCCAACCCCACGCTACGGCTCTGCCTACACTACCTTGCTCATTGAAATTTGGCAACTCTATTTTTGTTTTTGTTTTGATTTCCGGATTTGTTATGAAACAAATTTCAACAGATATTGCGGTGGAGCGAATGAAAACCCTGATAAAAAAGATCATAGAGATACAACAGAATGGATTGTTACAACACGCTGAATTGAATGGTACTTACCATTAATTCAATTGTTTAAAACGATAGAGTAACAACAGATCTTATAGTTTTCCACCATAGCATGTATTGTAAATGTCACTTTTCAATAGAAAATGGGGGTTGTTATGTATCTTTACCATAAAAAAATCCAAATTTTCTGGAAAAAAAATCGTGTCAACTACCATTCAACTTAAGGTGTTTTTATTATTGAAATCTCAAGTGCCATTGATTTTATTGTACACGTATTGTAGTTCCAATACACCATTTTCAGCAGGAAAATACGTACACAATATAATTTGTTGTTGAATAGTCAAATTTATCATTATTCAATGGTAGTTTATGGTGATTTTATTGGAAATTTTTATCAGGGAAGCTCGTTCTTTCTACGATTGTTACCTTCCTTAGTTCATTCCGGTTGGTCTCCAGGCGGTTTGGGTATCGAATAGCACTAACTCAGAGCTTCCGGAATTAGCGGCTGCAAGAGGTCAAGGCTGCGAGTGCGAGTATAAGCGCAATATCGAACTGTTTTGTATTTACAGTGTCCATCGCTGTGACATTTGAACACTTTTTAATTCGACATATGTCGAATAAGCGGGGTACGAATTAAAAAGTGTCCAATTAAAACGTGTCGGACCAGCGGGGTAAGACGGTACCCAGGGTTTACCTGTCATCCTATAAGAGTCGTTTTTGTGTGTGACCCAAGGGCTCATTCAAATATTACGTAACGCAAAATTTGACAATTTTAGACCCCCTCCCTCCCCCACGTAACAACTTTTGTATAAGAAATTTTGAAATTTTGTATGAAGCGTAACACAGTGCTAGACCCCCTCCCTCCCCCCTCCCCAGCGTTACGTAATATTTGAACGAACCCCAAGGTGGCCGAATGATAGGTGCGTGCTGGTAGCTTAGGGGATAGCCAACAGGTTTCTTCAGCAAACTTGCTCCAAATAAATTCTTTTACAACTTTGTAGAGCATTCTGTAAACGTATATAAAACTATTAAAAAGCTGATTATTGGATCAGCTGAACTAGAGGGACCACCCTAATCTAAAAGACACAGAATGTTTCTAATTGACCAATTGAGACATGAATTTGTGAATAGAAATCAAGTTCTGGTGGGATTGAAGCCCACGACTCCGTATTTGCTAAACCGGTGCTTTAACCAACTAAGGCACAGAACAGGTAACAATTCTGCGGAATAGAAAGCCAAACTGATTCCGACCCAAGGAACAATTCAAAGTCATAAATAAGCATGCATGTCGAACTATTGCTGGTTTATAACATTCGCAGTTGAACAAAACCAAATGCTGAATAATAAGCTGAAATTATGCTATTTACATTGTAAGCCAAAATGCAACATTTGGCACGTCAGTGTTTTATTTTGCCGACTTCGTGCGCTTTTTTAATAACGTTTCAACCGATGATTTTTGCGATATAGTTTCTTCAGAGAAGTTTCTACATTAGACAAGGCGCTTCTTTTGACATAAAGAGTTGAATGATCAATCCACCTATAAGTGAGATGAAAAAAATATTTTTTCTAAAAATGCAGATAGACGTTTGATGTCTTCGGCAAAGTTGTGCAAAATGCAATTTTGAACAACTTTGTCAAAGACGTCATAATGCTGAATCTCATACTTTACGAGATATATTGCGTTGTATGTGCATGACCTCTAGAAATCATATATTTCATCATAACTTTTTAACGGGATTTTTTAGATTTTTTGCGTCTTCTACAAAGTTGTTTAGAATGTAAAAATACATGTTTTTGCTGAACATTGAAAAACGCTGGCTTTTAAAATTACAAAGTTATTTACAAATTACTGATATTTATAGGGTAACTTCGAACTCGTCTAACTGCTTTCGGCGCAAAATGGCGCAGAGAACCGTTTCTAATAATGAAACAACTATATTTCTACTATATCAAAATGGCTTAAACTTTTGTATACAAGTGTATTCTTTATGTGTTATGGTAAATAAACAAACAATTATCAAATATTGAAATTATTTAATAACTTCTTCATTTAACGAGATAGAATGTCGCAATGTTCAACAAAATTGTGTATTTTTGTATGCTCAACAACTTTGCAGAACATGCAAATAATGTAAGAATTATGGATTAAAAGTTATAATAAAAATCAATTTCTGAGTTATTTTTAAATATGTTTTTTTATAATTCGTTAAAATAATCATAGCTTTTTACCAAGATTTTCTACAATTTTTGTATGTTCTAGAAAGTTGTTGAGCATACAAGAATTTACAATTTTGCTGAACATTGCGACATTCTATCTCTTTAAATTAAGAAGTTTTTGAATAATTTCAATATTTGATAATTGTTTGTATATTTACCATGACACATAAAGAATACACTTGCATACAAAAGTTTAAGCCATTTTCATATAGTAGAAATATAGTTGTTTCATTATCCGAAACGGTTCTCGGCGCCATTTTGCGCCGAAAAAAGTAACACGAGTTCAAAGTTACCCTATAAAAATCAGTAATTTGTAAATAACTTTCTTATTTCAAAAGCTAGCGTTTTTCGATGTTCAGCAAAAACATGTATTTTTACATACCAAACAACTTTGTAGAAGACGCAAAAAATCTAAAAAATCCCGTTAAAAAGTTATGATGAAATATATGATTTCTAGGGGTCATGCACATACAACGCAATATATCTCGTAAAGTATGAGATTCAGCATTATGGCGTCTTTGACATAGTCGTTCAAAATTGCATTCTGCACAACTTTGCCGAAGACATCAAACGTCTATCTGCATTTTTCGAAAAAATATTTTTTTCATCTCACTTATAGGTGGATTGATCATTCAACTCTTTATGTCAAAAGAAGCGCCTTGTCTAATGTAGAAACTTCTCTGAAGAAACTATATCGCTAAAATCATCGGTTGAAACGTTATTAAAAAAGCGCACGAAATTGGCAAAATAAAACACTGTGGTATGTGAGCAGCAATTTAATTATAAACTTAACACTTATGTGGCCGGCAGGGTACCCGGGTACCTTTTTTAATTTCAAATCTCGATATTTTAATGGTAATTGAGACTAGGATGTTGGAACTCTGTTAGATCTTAGAACTCGTGAATATACATCTATTAATGGGGTTGACCAAATTTTAAAGTGAGGAGGGGCAGGGGGAGGGGCTCCTGCATTTTTTTTATTACGTGGAAGGCCAGCAGGGTACCCGGGTACCCACGAAATTTAAATGATCATATCTCCGTCAATTTTTCATCGATTTTGGAAATTTTTAGCTCATTCAACTCAGAAACTCATCATCTATCGGAAAAATATTTGGTTAGACCGATCTAATCACCGTGGTTTTCGGAAAATCCATATTTTTGAGCGCATGTCCTTATACCATATTGAAACCCACATTGTTGAGGCTAGGATACCTTAAAGTGTTTGTGGTCAACCATGGCCCAACGGGAAGCGTGTTCCGAAATCACATTTTCAAAGTCAACACGTTTTATGATTCCAGGCCGGTCAGATTTAATATGCCAAAGCAATTTTACGATGCTTGGTACCGAAATTGCTACTAACCTACCGAAAATCCCGTATATTGTATTGTACAAAAACATGGATCCGGAAATCCGGATTTTCCGGTACCTATGGTGATCGGACCGGTCCAACCAAATACGATCTCGATAGATAATGAGTTTCTGAGTTGAATGAGGCAAAAACTTTTAAAATCGGTGGAAAAGTCGCTGAGATATGATCATTTTCATTTCGTGGGTACCCGGGTACCCTGCCGGCCTTCTACGGGTGTTTTTTATACTGGCCACACTACGATTAACAAACGTCAGCAATTTTTGTTCGTTCGATTTGCCCCTACTAGCTTTAACATAAGATGAAGAAGAACTTTTTTCTACGCGTTAAAAAGCTTATGTTCCACACAGTGACGTAGCCAGAAATTTGCTCTGGGAGGGGTTTTCGATGTTCAATAATAATTTTTTTATTTGACACTGACATTTCGTAAATATATACACTGAATATGAGCCGTAGGTTTAAAATAGCGGCGCAGCCAAAAAATTTTTTCATCACAAAGCGTTTTATACTGGAAATTTGTTCCAGAAATTTTGGCTCTGGGGGGGGGGGGGTTGGTTAACCCTAAACCCCCCCCCCCCGTGGCTACGCCAGTGCACAATGGTCCGAATCTACGTTTTAGCAGGAAAAAAATCCGTACCACTGTTTTCGTTAATTTTAGGCGTTTGGTGTCTTCAGAGAAGTTGTTTGCATTTGTTTGCTGCATCTTTTCCAAAAAAAATTAAATAGGGTGGTCCACGTCCTAACTCAAATCTGCAAAAGAATTTTTTAATTTTAAGTCATATGCGATCGAGTTCTTCAGAAAAGTTGTAGGCAATGCTATTTCGAGCAACTTTGCTGAATACGCCGTTTATCTAGCTCTTAATTTGAACATAGTAGGTCAATTTTTAGTTTTGACTTAGGGTGAGCCCCCCAAAAACGTTTTTTTCGCAATAACTTTTTTATTTGATTTTTTTCGAAGATGTGAGCTTCGGAGCATTTGAAGAGCAAGTAATGACGCATATTTGTTCTGAACATTGCATGTTGCAAGGTCTTGTCATTCACATGTTATGGGCAATTTTGACTTAGAAACAACGATGTCTTCAAATGCTTATATCTCATGGAGCTGGTTAAATAAAAAAAGTTCTTTAAGCGGCATTTGGAAGGTCACATATAAAGCCAAATGTGGAGCAAATATTACAAGAACGTTATTTTTTAAATTGGAATAAATCGACTCCAAAAATCCGCTTAAAAAATCGAAAAACTACTTATAACTCATACAATTTTAAAGATAGAGTCAAACTGTCTTCGGAAAAAATGTGGGTTTTCACCATACCTAAAAGATTCCCATACACGACTTTTTTGTAAAACGTGAAACAAAAACTTGAAATTGATAATTTGTTTTTAAAGAATATAATCGTTCTGATTTCCTAGAAAAACATAGCATGTACCCCTAAGAATCAAATTATCAATTTCAAGCTTTTGTTTCACGTTTTGAAAAAAAAATCGAGTATGGAAAACTTGTAGGCATGGTAAAAACCTACATTTTTTTCGAAGACAGTTTGACTCTATCTTTAAAATTGTATGAGTTATAAGTAGTTTTTCGATTTTTTTAGGGGATTTTTGGAGTCGATTTATTCCAATTTAAAAAATAACGTTCTTGTAATATTTGCTCCACATTTGGCTTTATATGTGACCTTCCAAATGCCGCCTTAAGAACTTTTTTTATTTTACCAGCTCCTAGAAATATAAGCATTTGAAGACATCGTTGATTTTAAGTCAAAATTGCCCATAGCATTTGAATGACAAGACTTAGCAACGTGCAATGTTCAGAACAAATATGCGTCATTACTTGCTCTTCAAATGCTCCGAAGCTCACATCTTCGAAAAAAAATCAAATAAAAAAGTTATTGCGAAAAAACCGTTTTGGGTGGCTCACCCTAGGTCAAAACTAAAAATTGACCTACTATGTTCAAATTAAGAGCTAGATAAACGGCGTATTCGGCAAAGTTGCTCGAAATAGCATTGCCTATAACTTTGCTGAAGAACTCAATCGCGTATGACTTGAAATTTAAAAGTTCTATTCCAGGTTTGAGTTAAGACGCGGACCACCCTAATCAAAAATTTTTGGAAAAGATGCAGCAAACATATTCAAACAACTTCTCTGAAGACACCAAATGCCTTAAATTAACGAAAACAGAGATACGGATTTTTTTCCTGCTAAAACGTGGATTCGGACCATTGTGCAGTGGTTCCACAGTTTCCGAAAGCTGATTATTGTGGTCTACATAAGTTGAACAAATGCTTTTGATGTTTAATATTTCAGCTATTGTGGGAACGTTCAATAATTATTTAACAGTAAGCTGAATTAACGGATTTATGATTTATCTGTTCGATTATCACTTTTCGATTGAACAACAGATCAAAGTGATTATAATACAGCAGTACTGGAACGTTCATTATTAAATATGTATTGATGTTTGTTGCACACCAATGCGAAATATTCGAAACATTTGCTAGTTTTCATAGCAATTTCAAAGTTGTAGTCATCTTCACAACTTTTTTTTTAAATAAATGTTTACAACCTTTCATAAATCTGAATAATGATCTTTCACAGCTTTGTGAAGAAGTTTCACTCTCAGCGAGCAACTTACCAATTCCAGGATGGCGTAGTCTGTAAGTCATGCGACGGGTGATTGGGAGATCACGAGTTCAAATCCCAAGTTGAGCCATTTTTAGAAGAGCTTGTTTGTTATAAATGCGTTTAGATGCGACAAATAAACATGATTGGACTATAACTGCACCTCGCATTTCAATTTGTTTTTGTTTTCGCAGCAGGATATTATAGCTGAATACAAGTTTAATATGAGGCTGATATAACACAGATAACTTCTTACTGTAAAGCCTGTATCGCGCTTGCAGAAAAGATTGCTGAATACCTTCTCCACTTTTGTTTGAACAACGCCTGATTACAAATTGTGATGAAATAATGTTAAACTGTAATTCAATTAAATGTGGAATAAAAATGGCATTGCAATGTTGGTTAAATGAGTGATAGTTCCTTGGGAGGTGGATTTGCGAAAAAGGCACTGCAGTGAACATGTTCATGGTGTGGACTCCTCTCTCTCGGCTTAGACGCCAATCTACAACAACACAATCGCGTTTGTGCCCACTAATTACAATTGAGAGTAAATTGTTTTGATGAAATCGAGACTTACTTACAATTTTATCCCTGAATTTAATTAGCAACATTTTGTGCCTTTTAGTTACAAGTTTATCCAGTATGTTTCAGACCAGCAAATCTGGTAAATGCCAGTAAAGGTTAATACATACAAAACATTGTACCACAGACAAACAGACGTAACACCTTGAACGATTTTCATGGAAATCCATCGCCCAGTTCACACTATCATCACCTGGAGGAAAAGTTGCACGAATCACTGTGTTGTGCAATATCGTCAACAGAAAGCGCTAGTGTGAAACGTCAAACGCATAGAAAAACGATGCGCCCGCCTCTGGTTGTGAAAGCTACAACTATGAAAATTTAAAATGATCGTTAAAAGCGTGGTCGATGAAAATTTCGCAAGTGTTAAGTCTGTTTGTCTGTGATTGTACCATTACAATAATTGTTTAAGAAATTATCTCGATTAATTCCCCTTTAGAAATTTCTAATGATTTTCTTAATGGATTACTGAAAAACTATCCGAATAAATTTTAAAAGGAGATCTCTGGAAGTATTCCCCAACGAGTCACTGAAAAAAAGTAAACAAGGAATAACTGTTAAAATTCTGCAGAGAATATTTAAAAAAATATCGGTGAAATACTTGTAGAAGTTTGTCAAAAACCCCAGTATGAATTTCTGAAAAAATCATTAGGATAGTTATTCGACAAATTACTTGATGTTGGAGTATTTGGATCCATAGATTAATTTTACAAAGAATCCCTAATGAAATTTCGGGAGAAATTCCTGATAGAACTCTTAAATGAATTCTTCAATGAAATGCTAGAAGAATAATTCAAGAAAATTCATTTTCCAAACGAAATCCTCTGACATGATTTCTCGACGAATCCCTGGAGAAGTTCTCGTTTTAAATAGGTACGTACCTGAAGAAATTGCTAATCGAACCCTTAATTCTCCAACGATCTCTTTGAGAAGTTCTTCAAGAAATCTCAAAAGCAATTTCTCCACAGAATCCTCAAATAATTGATGGAAATCCCTACTGAAAATTCCGCGAAAAGAATGCATTCCAAAAATCCTACAAACTCATTATTGAAAAACTTCTGATGGAACTTGAATGAGTGTAATCATCAGTTATGCACCTTTTAATTCCGCCCAGAGCAATAATTTGTCAGTCAATATTTAGGGGAATGGAACCCAAACTCAACAATTTTCATCCTAGGGTATGTGTGCCATCAGTAATCTCATGCTCCCATTTTCATCCTATTCGAAAACAAGCGATTACGGCACCGATTGATTCCGTTCTTTTTATTTTAATTGGTGCTCACTTCTAACAAAAATACAAAAAAAAACGAAACAAATAGCGCTTAAATCCTTTGTTTATCGTAGGATGAAAATGGGAGCCACATGTTTAGTAAGGGAACCAAACCAATACCCTATTTCCTCTCATTTTCATCCTATATTTTGAAAGCAAACGCTTATTGTTTTGTTTATGATCTTTGTATTTTTTTTTTGTTAGGAGTGAGCTTGCGAGATAACAAAACGAACGAGAACAATTGGTGCTTAAATCGTCTGTTTTTGGAATAAAATGATCATGGGGGCAGGCTGAAGAAGGGTGCTCATACCCTATTAGATCTTCTGTGGGGCTCCATTATTTTCTATGGTGGCAAGCATAACGCCATTTTCAAATTCATTTATTTATCTTTCTAACTTTTCAATTGTTGACCAGTAGTGTATTAGACTAAATTACGGACGACGCCAAACAGATGCAGCATCTGAAATTTCTCCACACAATATTGCAAACTCAACACGGTATAATTAGCTCAACCTAATGCCGCTTCGATCTCTATCGGTATGGAATTAGTTGAATAAATTATTGTAATGCAAGCATTATCTATTGTTGCAACCGATGTAACATTGAATGGCTCATGCGCGTTGTTGATAGTTCAAGTGCATCTGGGATTCTCATGGCAGTCGTCCGATCTCCATACTAGCCAGCCGCCAGCCGGTATAAACAGAGTATATTTTGCTAATGCAGTGAGATAAGCGCCACTGGCTACCCTCGATCGCCTCCGCAGTCTAGGTACGATGGCATCGATTTGTAGATCTCCTTCGACTGAGACATGCTTACGATCGTCTGGTTTCATTTGCGGTGGGTTAGCTAATCCTGTCTCACTTGTTAGTACATCGCTGTAATTAGCGAAAAGCGGTCGTTACTTCGGGTTTATTCTGCAGCTGACTGTATGTCGAGTAGTTTTATTTAAGCTTTGAAGATGATCGACGTTGATCAGTATAAGTTTGAACTAACCGATCAGTTTCGGACGTTGGCCAAAGAAGAACTCCGAGAAGACGAAAATGTGCGGCAACAGGCCATGGCCCAACTCAAGGAATGGATCGAGAAAAATCCCTACATCAAAAATTGCCGAACGGATGCCACGTTTCTGCTTAAATTCCTGCGGTTTCGAAAGTTTGCCGTTCATCAAGCTGGAGAAGCGATCGAGCGATATCTGGTGGCGCGGAAAAAAATTCCCCAGTGGTTTCAAAAGCTGGATCCACGTGACCCAGCCATGCAGGAAATCCTCTCCGACATTCCACTGACGGCGATCGGTCGGGATGAAAACGGCAGGACCATCATATTGATTCGCATTAGTCGATATAATCCGGAAGTGAACACAAGCACAACCATTCTGCGGTTTGTGATGATGATGCTGGAGATCATGAGTGAAGATGAAGAATTTCAAATTGCCGGAGTGCGCGTTTGGGAAGATCACACCGATATGACGTTGAAGTTTATGGGAATGTTCGGATTGTCCGAAATCAGTTCAATGATGGAGATACTCACCAAAACGATGCCATTGCGGCTTCGGGAAATTCATGGAATTAAATTGCCGAAGTTTGCTGTAACATTGGCCAATTTCGCGCTTTCCCTGCTCAGTTCGAAATTGCGAGAGCGCATTATGGTACGTTTCAATAATTAATTATTGTCGATTTTCCACATCTGTAAATTTTAAATATAAAATATAGGATTAGATTTAATTGTTTCAAATACTTAGGCTACGGGACCCACGCTTTTACTTCCCTTCCGAAAAAAGACTCACATTTTGCGAGTTTGTCGGGAGTGGGATTCGATCCCGGGTCCTCGACGTGATAGTAAAGTGTTCTATCCATCACACCAGGTCCGCTCCACATTTCAAATATTGACATTTACCTTCATTTTGTTTATTTCTCTATTTCTTAATTTCCGATATTGACAGTACATATAGAATTTTGGATGCTCTTCATGATAAATTATGCAAACAAAAAATTGTCGCATGGTCTGGTAAGAATGACAGGTGTTTTGTCGTTTTGTCATTCTTTCCCAGAGATATTACATTCTAGAATTCTACACTGAAACTTTCATTTAAGTCGATGCATGGCTTATCGAAAATATTTTTTACTGTACAAGCAATGACAAAACTTTTATATTTTTTAACACTTTGCATGACAAAGAAGGTTTGTCAAAAAATATAAAACTGTATAGTTTAGTCATTGCTTACAAGGTAAAAATTATTTTCGATCAGCCATGCATCGACTTGAATGGAGGTTTCAGTGTACGCAATATTCCAAAAAATACACACAACAAAGGAAAAATTAATTTATTAATGAAATTATGCCAGATCTTTTAAAAAGATCCGTCTACTGAAAATCCGTAAAGCAGTTGGTTTTCTAGGAATTCCTTTGATAAAATCTCCAAGATGTCTAAGATATTAAAAAAAAACATGATGAACTTTTTCATGAAATCTTCTAGAAAATCAGCCATGAATTTCTTTTGACTTTTCTGACAAAATTTTATACGAATCTGTCCTGAAATTTTCTATGTGTTTTCATATAGTTCATAAGAATTTCTTAAGGCATTCCCCTCGGAATTATTGGCGGAAATTCTAACCAAAAATTTTGCAAGATTTGCCTCTAGTAGTCCCAAAATTTTTTTTTCTCGAATTTTCAATTTCATTTATTTTTAAAACAATAAAAGGGAACCACTTTTTGTGACTTTTAATTAAGTTATAGCGAATTCAAAAAATAAGAAAACTTAAGATAAAAAATACCACCAGGTCTTCTTGTACAGTCCCGATTTCTTGCGAACATTCGTTTTAAGGGTTGTTGTGCGGCATTCTCACAACATGCCCTGCTTATCGTATCCTTCTAGCTTTTGCCACCTTGCGGTTGCAAGATTCACCGTAGAGTGCAGCGAATTTGTTTCGTGATTCATTCTTCGCTGCCTCAAACCGATGGACATGGACGCCTCAAATCTATAGGATGGGCATCTACAAGGGATAGACAAAATGATCGTGACAGGCAGAAATTTCACTTTTCAAAAAATGGTGAAAGAGCTGTAACTTTTTGAAAAGTGCATCAAAAAATCTGAATTTTTTACTGGAAGTTGATCAACTAGTTGTGCGTCAATGGTCAAAATTTGGGAAAGATTGGGCTATTTTACATGAAGTTAGAAAGATTCTAGAAAAGTCATAATTATTCAACAGCCAACTTTGAACTGTTATATCTCCGGATTCAATAAACCGAATGTAATGAAATTTTAAACGTTTATGACTCATATAATGAGCTTTAAAAAAAGTTTGACTAAACTTAACAAGAAAAAAGTAGCAGCGATTTTATTTATTTTATGATTTTTTAATAAATTGGTCATATTTTAATATGTTTCTCATTACTTTTTCAATTTATTGCTGGTTATTTTTTTACTTCCTATCAAAACATATTCATATTGAAGTCAATGAGAGGGAATTCAAATAAACTATAATAATCATCTCGAATTTTGAAGCGATGTTGAAATTTTACGATAATTTGGTGTTATATCAGAAAAATAATCTAAACGCTATAATTTTCTAACGTGTTAGCAATTTAAGGTTATGTCAAAAGTTTTTGAAAGCTAATTATATAAGTCATGAACGCTCAAAATTTCATTGCATTTGGTTCATTGAATCCGAAGATACAACAGTCCAAAGTTGGCTATCGGATAATTATGACTTTTTCTAGAATTTTTTGAACTTCTTGTAGGAAACCAGCCAAGGGCTGAAAGTCTCTCTAATAAAATAATAAGACTTCTTGTAGGATAGCCCGATCTTTCCCAAATTTTGACCATTGATACACAACTAGTTGACCATCTTCAAGTAAACATTTCAGATTTTTTTTATGCATTTTTCAAAAAGTTATAGCGTTTCCACCAGTTTTTGAAAAGTGAACATTTTGCCTGTCCCGATCATTTTGTCTATCCCCTGTACCATAGATCCACGATGAATATTACTCACAGTTCATTGTTTTCTAAAAATCCTTCAAATATCCTCACTCAAGCACTCAGACTTTACTATCTGATAGTTCTAAGCTTGGGCACGGTAAAGGCTGGGTATGCTGCGCAATTCAGATCCCATTGTGATCCACTAGCCTCTGCCCAGCAACTCCTATCCCTACCTCCACGCGGTACCGGCCGGAAACTATGAGCAACCTTAGGGAAGATCGGGTAACCAACCCCGGTGGGACCTTTGGTCGTAGGCTGACAGGGAAGAGGGGGCGGGGGGGGGGGGTTTGCTTCGGCAAACCTGAGCGTCTGTTCTCCAGGAGGAGCGGCTCACAACAGCGTCTGATCCCCATGTTAGGGGCGGCTGATCTACGTCCGAGTGCCAGGGAAGGACTCTAAGCTCAACTGTGCACTATGGTCCCCCGGAAAGTAGGGGGTTGGTGTCAGGCCCTACGATCCAGCCGTAAAAAAACATTGTATCGGAAAATCAGCAACAGAATAATACGAACCGAGACCAACGACAACGACTCCAGCGAACAAAAAGGACTTGCGATTGGAAACTCGCATACTCGCCGATCTACTGAAGGACCGCGGGTTCGGCATCGTAGCGCTGCAGGAGGTGTGTTGGACAGGATCCATGGTGCGAACGTTTAGAGGTAATCATACCATCTACCAGAGCTGCGGCAACACACGCGAGCTGGGAACAGCTTTCATCGTGATGGGTGATATGCAGACGCGCGTGATCGGTTGGTGGCCGATCGACGAAAGAATGTGCAGGTTGAGGATCAAAGGCCGATTCTTCAACTTCAGCCTAATAAACGCACGCAAATAAATCCGTTCCTAAAACTGTCCACATCTAGTCACGAATCCCGGATCGAGCGAGAACTGAATTTACAAATATACACCGTGATTTAAAATCACGATATCGAGAAATCTGTCGCACACCTTGCGCGTAACGTCTGAGTAACGCCTGACGAACAACAATTGCAGAACAAAAGTCACAAGAACACGATCTGTGTTCCAGAAGCCGTGATTCTTCTTCACGGCTTCTGGGACATAGTTCATGGTCTGCGACAGACTGACAGGCCCAACAGAACAAAAATCTCGGGTTCTAGAATTGTGTTCTTATAGCCGTGATTTCAATCACGGCACCAAGAACATAGTTCATGGTCTGTAAAAGAACGCTGTGCGCTGCCTGAACAAAAACCATGCAATTGGAAATTCGTTCCCGAAGTCACCCATCATAACAAATACTAAAAAATGTTCGTTTTCCGAGATATTTTATTAGAAGGAGGCCATAATATCTTCATAATGGTCTTGCATCAAGGAGCCAAATGTGGTTACAAACGATTTTAATCCCTCGATCACCGAAACATAGAGCATACTGGCTTCATCCGTTTCTGCAAGTCATAAAGCAGGTGCAAAGGCTGCTCCTCCTGAGTCTTTGATGAATTGTCTCTAGGGAAAAGCGGTGGTTGATCACGGTACTCCCACGCTCGGGAAGTTCAATTTCAAACATTTTCACAGTATTATTCAGATCAATGGTCCAATAGCTAAGGCAAACAATGTGCAATGTTCATCTTAGGTGATTGTTGTTTAAAAGAAATTTTAGCTCAGAGCTCCTTTCTGCGATCTGATGAGTCTGCCAGAACATTTTGCCAACAACGTGCGTGGGAGTAAGAATCTTCTGCTAGATGAAAGTTTTCAGAGCTAGAATGAAATAATTACAAGTTATATGGGCAAAATCCTTCAAAATAACTGTATGTTCAAATAGAAAATATACAAAAATACGCTTACCACTTCTGTTTGCTAATGATCCGTTTTTTTTTATTTTTCTTTATCGATGCGTTACTAAAAGTGACAGCTACACATAGCCGTGAATTTTGTTCCCGTTATCGAGTACAAAATCACGCATATGGACTTACACTATCACAAAAACAGGAACTCTGTTCTTGCATTCCGAATCGTAACGAGTTTGTTGATGACAGAAAACAGATGTGATATTTTGTCCCTGATTTTGAGAACAAGTTCACAGAAATGAATTGCAACATATAACGAAAACAAGAACTATATCACGAAACCCAGCTGACTGACTGTTCCAGTTGCCATGATTTTTTGTTCACATAAACCAGAACGGATTTTTAAGCGTGCGTGCACAGCCCACACTCCGGAAGTACTGATGATGACAAGGACGCATTTTACGCGCAGCTCGAACGCGAGTACGATCGCTGCCCAAGCCACGACGTCAAGATCATCTTAGGTGATTTGAACGCTCAGGTAGGCCAGGAGGAGGAATCCAGACCGACGATTGGTAAGTTTAGCGCCCACCAGCAAACGAACGAAAACGGCCTACGACTCATTGATTTCGCCGCCTCCAAAAATATGGCCATACGTAGCACCTTTTTCCAACACAGCCTCCCTTATCGTTACACCTGGAGATCACCACAGCAGACGGAATCTCAAATCGACCACGTTCTGATTGACGGACGGCACTTCTCCGACATTATCGACGTCAGGACCTATCGTGGCGCCAACATCGACTCCGACCACTATCTGGTGATGGTCAAACTGCGCCCAAAACTCTCCGTCATCAACAATGTACGGTACCGGCGACCACCACGATACAACCTAGAGCGACTGAATCAACCGGATGTCGCCTCAGCATACGCGCAGAATCTCGAAGCCGCGTTGCCAGACGAGGGCCAGCTCGATGAGGCCCCACTAGAGGACTGCTGGAGTACAGTGAAAGCAGCCATCAACGACGCAGCCGAGAGCACTATCGGGTACGTGGAACGGAATCGACGGAACGAATGGTTCGACGAAGAGTGCAGAACGGTTTTGGATTAGAAGCACGCAGCGAGGGCGGTAATGCTGCAGCAAGGGACTCGACAGAAAGTGGAACGTTACAAACAGAAGCGGAAACAGCAGACCCGCCTCTTTCGGGAGAAAAAGCGCCGCCTGGAAGAAGCGGAGTGTGAAGAAATGGAACTGCTGTGCCGTTCCCAAGAAACACGGAAGTTCTATCAGAAGCTCAATGCATCCCGCAACGGCTTCGTGCCGCGAGCCGAAATATGCAGGGATAAAGACGGAGGCCTCTTGACGGACGGACGTGAGGTGATCGAAAGGTGGAAGCAGCACTTCGATCAGCACCTGAACGGCGTGGAGAACGTAGGCACGGGAGCCCACGGCAACGGAAGGAACGACGACGCCAGTGCAGCGGAGGACGGAAATGAACCAACTCCCACGCTGAGGGAAGTTAAGGATGCCATTCACCAGCTCAAAGCCAACAAAGCAGCTGGTAAGGATGGTATCGCAGCTGAACTCATCAAGATGGGCCCAGAAAAGTTGGCCACCTGTCTGCTTCGGCTGATAGTCAGGATCTGGGAAACCGAACAGCTACCGGAGGAGTGGAAGGAAGGGGTAATCTGCCCCATTCACAAGAAAGGCGACCATTTGGAATGTGAGAACTTCAGGGCGAACACTATTTTGAATGCTGCCTACAAAGTGCTATCCCAGTTCATCTTCCGTCGTCTGTCACCTAAAACAAATGAGTTCGTGGGAAGTTATTTATTAAGCCGGCTTCATCGACGGCCGGTCGACAACGGACCAGATCTTTACCGTACGGCAAATCCTCCAGAAATGCCGTGAATACCAGGTCCCAACGCACCACCTGTTCATCGACTTCAAAGCGGCATACGATAGTATCGACCGCGCAGAGCTATGGAGAATCATAGACGAAAACGGCTTTCCTGGGAAGCTGACTAGACTGATTAAAGCAACGATGGACGGTGTGCAAAACTGCGTAAGGGTTTCGGGTGAACTATCCAGTTCATTCGTATCTCGCCGGGGACTGCGACAAGGTGACGGACTCTCATGTCTACTCTTCAACATCGCGCTGGAAGGTGTGATGCGACGAGCCGGGGAACGATTTTCACAAAATCCGGTCAATTTGTGTGCTTTGCGGATGACATGGACATTATCGCTAGAACATTTGGAACGGTGGCAGAACTGTACACCCGCCGGAAACGCGAAGCAGCAAAGGTCGGACTGGTGGTGGATGCCTCAAAAACAAAGTACATGCTGGTAGACGGAACCGAAAACGACCGGATCCGTCTGGGTAGTAATGTTACGATAGACGGGGATTCTTTCGAGGTGGTGGAGGAATTCGTCTACCTCGGATCCTTACTGACGGCTGACAACAACGTGAGCCGTGAAATTCGGAGGCGCATCATCAGCGGAAGTCGGGCCTACTACGGGCTCCAGAAGAAACTGCGGTCGAAAAAGATTCACCCACGCACCAAATGCACCATGTACAAAACGCTAATAAGACCGGTGATTCTCTACGGGCACGAGACATGGACCATGCTCGTGGAGGACCTACAAGCACTCGGAGTTTTCGAGCGACGCGTGCTAAGAACGATCTTCAGCGGTGTGCAGGAGAACGGTGTGTGGCGGAGAAGGATGAACCACGAGCTCGCTGCACTTTACGGCGAACCCAGCATCCAGAAGGTGGCCAAAGCCGGAAGGATACGGTGGGCAGGGCATGTTGCAAGAATGCCGGACAACAACCCTGCAAAGCTGGTGTTTGCAACGGATCCGGTTGGCACAAGAAGGCGTGGAGCGCAGAGAGCACGATGGGCGGACCAGGTGGAGCGTGACTTGGCGAGCATTGGGCGCGACCGAGGATGGAGAGCGGCAGCCACAAACCGAGTATTGTGGCGTACTATTGTTGATTATGTCTTGTCTTAATGATGTTGAACAAATAAATGTATGTATGTATGTGTTATGATATATAATTGATCTACATTACATAACTTTATTTACCTGAACAGCGCTGAAACAAATAGTTATTATATTAAAGTTATAGTTAAAATCAAGCAATAACATTGAAACAAATGGAGTATTAGTAGTGAAAATACAAAAATAAAACAAAACACAAAAAGTAAACCAAATTTTGATCTTGTAGATCTTACACCGTAAGGCACCATTAGAAGGTGATCTACCCACGTTACGGGTTACTTATATCAAATGATATTGTTAGCCATTTACTAAATTATGTATTACAAGTCTTAGTCTTAAAACTAATGTCTGCGTTCTGAAATTCGATTCTGAAATTATTTCAATCAGAAGGTTTATGATTAGGGTAAAATTTTAGATTTGACTTGGGTTCTGTTGCTTGCAGTTTGCGTTTTTAGTTAGATTCACAAGCCAAGTTCACCAGTTAATATATCAAAATAATAATAATAATAATAATGATAGAAATACTAAAAGCCAAACAAAAAATTGCCTTAACTTTACAGAAATTCAGTAAAACTTAACTTAGGTTAAATTCTGCTGAATGTTGATAATCTGATATTTTACGGAAATCAGAAAAACTGAAAAATGATTTCAATAAAAATAAAAATGAAGCAAGCGTGTATGAGGAATATGACTTAAATTTTTAAGAGGATTCATCCGACTATTCAGCAGTTATATCCAGTGGTGCGAAGTGTCAGTATCAACCGACATTTAAAGCTGAAATTGAGAATGGTAACCACTCATTTTTCCATTTACTATCGGAATATCAATTGAATAGCCTCTGATCATTCAATTGACATCAACTCCAGCCTCAGTCAAGGCACATATCATTCAATTGAGCCCCAGCTAGGAAGCATAAATGTGTGGTGTTGTAGGTTCAAAGCTTTTACCATCGTTGATGACGTCAAACCCGACATCAACCTATCATTCACCTATTTTTATTTTGGCCACCAAACCCAACTTGGACCCAACAGTTGATCAATGTTGGTCCAACAGTGGCCCAACATTCGATAAAAATTGACCCGACTTTGACCCGACATTCGACATTTTTTCAGTCTGGCGGAATTTTGCGGGGTTTTTCGTGTTTCGAGTTAAACTACTCATTCGAGTGACAATTTATTCAATTGACAAGGATTCGCTTCTCATTTGATAGGTGCTCTGATTGAATGAAATTGTTTTGAACATAACTAGAAGGAAAGATGACTGAACAGATTGGTTGGTTAGTGTTCAAATGAATGAATTGAATTTTTGCAACACTGGACTTATATCATTCTAAAAACTTGCTTAGACTAAATCTTTTTGCCTGTCTGGATGTATGCGTGTCATTCCAATTAGATTCTACCATAGACATTTCCCAAATTTTTAATCCGTCCTAAGGGGACACTCAGGAACTCCATAGAATGGTTCAGGGCCTACGAAGCTCGATGCTGCACCCGGTCTGGCTAAATTGTCGACGTTTTCATTGCCCTGAGGGCACCCAAGGGCCGGGCACCCAGAATAATGTTCATTGGCGAAAACAAAGGGGGGCAAGGGGGGGGGGCACTTGACCCCCCTAACTATATTTTTTTGTTTAAATACGCCAAAAAATGTTTCAGAAAAAATATTAAAATAGATAGAATCTCTTGGGCGTCTGAAAGTTGAACTAGATTTGCCAAAGTAGTTTTTCCAACTTAAAGAAAATGTTTGATTTTGGGTCGGCTCATAATGTTACTTCGTTCCTACTGGCCAACTGCATCACAGAAAGAATGCATTCCCACGCTAGCTTTGATCGGCACGTTAATGCCCTTAGCGCATTTAGAATGGCTTGACTGTCTGAGAAGATGCAGATTTTTGCAAATTTGTAATTTCTCCTCAAGCAAGCACACTCACTCTAATATGGCTTGAAACTTTGCTTGAAACACAGTGAACTACAGGGGATACTCAAAATAACTGGGACAGGTAAAATTTTCACTTTTTGAGAAATGTTCAACTCACTGTAACTTTTCGAAAAGGGCATCAAATATTCTCAAATTTTTACTGTAAGTTCATCAACTAGTTGTGTATCAGTGGACAAAATTTGGAAAAGATCGAGCCATTCTATACGAAGTAATAAAGGTTCTAGGAAAAGGTTTAATTATCCGATTGCCAACTTTGAGCTGTTATATCTCCGGATTCAATTAACCGAATGCAATGAAATTTTGATTATTTATGACTTATATAATGAGCTATTAAAAACTTTTGACAAATCTTTAAATTCTTTACTGGAAAGAAAATTATTACGATTGGATTATTTTTCTAATATAACACCAATTATTTCAAAACTTCATCATCGTTTCAAAATTTGAGATAGTAATTATAGTTCACTATAATTCCCTCTAATTGACTTGAATATATTTATTAGAGTGGGTCAACGTTGTATGGAGAAACTTTAAATTTGATCGTATCAACCCGGAACAAAGCTTTTCCAACCTATATAAGCGTCCAAAACAACTGTGCAAAATTTGGGAGCGATTGGTTGCGTCCCCGTATTCCGCATTGCGATTGAATTTTATATGGAAATTAGTATGGAAAAACGTACTTTTTTGCATTTTACTCGTAAATTGAATTCTTTTGTCTAGTACCATGTAACTGATAACGTTAAAGTATAGTCTAGGATGTGTGGCTGCCGCTTATAGTTTGACAGCACTGTCGGTTACCTCTGTCCGGCTGCGTGCTTCAATCTCACTCTACACAGCGGTGCCATGCAAGACGTCAGCATTCCCGCGCGACCAGTCAGCAGGCAGCAGCAGGATAAGTTAACCGCATCGCGATGGATCGTAGGGATCCGCGCGCTGTGGTCGATTCTTCGTTACCCGAAACGGCACATTGGCGATCCTGCCAGGCTGCTGGATACCCAGCAGTTTCCCAAACGTTTTTAAGAGCTGTTTACGAGGAATCGACCATGGCGCAGCGGGGCCGTTTTGTGCCGGTGGAGGCTGTTTCGCGTGTGTTTCAGGCGGGAGTGAAGTTGTTTTTGTTTTTTTTTGTGGCTGCAGCGTTACCGGAGTTTCAGAGAAGCGGCTTAAGGGTGAGTTGGTTGTTTTTTTTTGCTGACATTTTCTGACGACTTGGATTGTGAAGCCGGGAGGAAAAGGAGTCGAAATTGCGATGTTTGTTTGCTAGTCGTGATTCCCATCCCATCGAGCGGGAGGCCTTTCGATGGGTATTTGAATGAAACGGTAGTGCGTGTGGTACACGTAAAGAGAGGCTCAATCATTTTTTTTTATTTTTTGCATCCAGAATGACGTAGGGTATGTCGATTATTTTGCCTAGAATTGCCTTCTTTCTGAATCTTTACATCAAACTGAGCCGCCGGAATCCAAATTTTCGTGAATTTTGGTTGCCCGGGAACCTATTTGAAAATCAATTTCCAGTTTGTATGGGAGCGATTTGTCGAATCACCTCTCGTCGAATTTTGTACTGGGCGGAGCTGTCAAAAGTTTCTCAGCTGTAAAAAGGGGCAAGGATGGAAGAAAATCACTTCAAGCGATAAATGATACAGGATACGAATAATCCAAGATAGCCTTGTTCTTGCAGTGGCATGATGCCGACGCCTAACAACTTGCTCGTATCACAGAGACAATCAAAGCATCTGATGCATGCTTTATAGCGTGATGACCCGTTATCGGTTCATGTTACAGGTCGTGATAAATTTGATTCATCACAATGTATGTCATTTATCCATTCATAAACCGCATTCATGATAAGAAATAATACAATCATAAGCATATCTGAAAGTTAAAGCAGCAAGAATGCTCAAAAAGTGAATAAAATCACAAATTTATCATTTCGACTTCATGATAACGATCGCATCGCGCCCGCACATGTCGAGCGAATCATTCTTCTCGGACAGTAGTTTGTTTATGATGCTTGACGACAAAATGTTATCGTTGTTGCTATGATCGCGCGATGCCGTTCAACCGCGACACATTCGAAATCTGATCATGATCACTAGATTTCCATCCTTGAAAAGGGGAGATCAAAAAAAATCTCTTTGAAATTGATTTTGGGTATCAAAATGAAGTTCTAAAAAATCAAAAAAATCATAGTGGCTCAGAAAAAGGTGCACTTTTGTATAAACATAAAGAAAAACGACATATTTTCAAAAAAATCATATAAAAATTCTAAGTGGAGTTGAAGACTAGTTTGAATTTTGACCTGGAAAATTGGTCTTGTTGAGGTCTTTGGGCCCAACAAAAGTTGCGTCAAGGAAACATAGACTCAGATGGAATAGTGGTTCCGTGTATACTGTCTTGTTTGTTTGTACCGCGCTGAATGCTCAAGCTGAACACTAGCAGTGGGCCAAGGAGATCAGCACCGGTTGGATATTGGCGATGAGATTTGCAAATTTCCTGTTGTCCAACAGAGCTGGAAGCTTTGAGTTTTGAAAGTTTCGATAAATATTGCCAATTTTTAATAAACGTTAGGCATTGTGGGCCTATTAGGTAGTTATGGTGGTCATAATTTTATACAAACAAACAGCAAGCAAAGTAAGCTTTTAATCGGGTATTTGTTTTACATCCACGCTTTGATCTTAGTTTCTCTAGGAATCGCTGAAGCAATTTTTAACGAATCCTAGTAAAGAATGTCTGTACTGTATGCCATTGAACTGAAAAATGTGTAGAGGCAGACCTTTAGATTTTAATATCCCACTAAGGGATTAAAAATAGATAGATGGATTAAGCTAAAAATAATTGCAAATTGAAGGGAGTCGTTGGAAGCGGATCGGGATGACCGCGCTATGAGTGATCGGAAGCGGATCGGGATGACCGCGCAATGAGTTGGAAGCGGATCGGGATGACCGCGCTATGAGTGATCGGAAGCGGATCGGGATGACCGCGCAAGGAGTTGTTGGAAGCGGATCGGGATGACCGCGCTATGAGTTGTTGGAAGCGGATCGGGATGACCGCGCTATGAGTGATCGGAAGCGGATCGGGATGACCGCGCAAGGAGTTGTTGGAAGCGGATCGGGATGACCGCGCTATGAGTTGTTGGAAGTGGATCAGGATGATTAGCAGGTGTTTATATATCGTTCGAATTGGACAGGCAGCGAAACGTAGCTGGAAAATCTGAATGTTTAATTTTGTTCATCTTCTACCAATGTTCCTTATCTGGATGCAGTTTGAATTAAATTAGGTCTAGAATGAACTTCGGTATTTTATAAGACAAAAGAAACATGGACAAATTAAGATGCAGTATGCAGAACAAAGTTTGCATGGGACAGCTAGTATAATATAATAGATATACAAAAATTGCAGTAGACAAGACAAAATTTGCCGGGGACAACTAGTAATACTATAAATATAATTGCAATACTTTAATGAATGTAACATATAATTTTGCTTCAAAGTTAAGTGTACGCTAAATGTGCGTGAAAAAAGTTAGTATGCATTATTAGCCCAACGCGAAAGAGTTCAATGTCAGATGAACATGACTTCCAGATACTCGAATTTCAAATGGATGAATAGCCAGCATATAAACATTCTAGGGGCAAGACAGAGATCACGAGAGAATCTACGTTCGAAGTGTTGCTCCGAATTCCTTGGTCTTTCTCTCGTTTGTACCAAAGTGTCACCTAGCATCAGTTTCAAATCCAAAAGTGTTACATGTACTGAAAGAAAACAATGAAATTCAATGGAAGTATTTTGAATAGAATTGTTCAGAATTTCTCAGAGTTGCTCTCGTTTGCACCCCCAAGTAAACATCCGTATGAGTAGTGTCAAGAATGAACTGCCTACGAAGAAAATGGCTAGTTTTTCAATTACTCCTTTGATTCTGGGTTGAGATATACTACTACGACAGTAAACATTTAGTTCAAAAATTATTCTTAAGGTCAATGTTCTTTTAATTTTAAGTTTCAGGACCCAATTTATAGACGTTTGAACGTAGTTTTCCGATAACATGGATATCAAAGAGCATTATAATCTTGTGGAAATTATCAGGAGTTCGATAATATACAAAGAGTTTTCAGTTATCCTGTTGGTTGAAGCTTAAAATTACCCTCAATGTAAAAACGGAGGGTTTCCAGTTCTGTCACATATAGCAAATTGTTCGACTTTCGGAGTGTGGTGTGTCATTGTGCTGTTACTTCTCAACTGAGCACAATGAATCGAAACAGCTGTTCATGAAATCATCTTCGAAATCTTCGGTCGATAAAAGAGCGAGAGCAGGCAAAACGTTTCGGTTTGAAAAATTACTGGTATAGTTTTATTCGTCGTGAGAAGATGTGTTTTATTACGTGGTATCAAGTATCAATAAATTGTTAATGCTCAAAATTTCATTAAATTCGATTCACTGGTTTTGGAGATACGACAGTTCAAAAATTAGTTGTCTAAAATCTGAGATCTAAAATAATAGTGTTTTGCATCTGACTTCGCAAAAGATTAATCATTCTAGCTCAAATTTGTACCAACGATATACATATAAAAAGTGACAAACAGTCAACATTTGAGAATGATTGATTAACTCCATAAAAATTGACAGAACTTTTAGTTGTAGAACTTTTTTTTTGCGAGAGAAAAGAGGTTGCTTATCCCAAACATTTTGGCCACCCCTTGTACGTGAATTCCGATGTGTGTTGAAAACAACTCAACAATAGAAAAATATTCGTGCCAAAAAAAAAGGTTATTTGGATTCCAACCGAATTCATAATAAACAATAAACAGGAAGTCATTTCAAGTATATTCCCGAGTACAACACTTTTTTTGAGAGGAAGGGAGATGTGTGGCTGCCGCTTATAGTTTGACAGCACTGTCGGTTACCTCTGTCCGGCTGCGTGCTTCAATCTCACTCTACACACACGCACGGCACCGCATCCCATTCTACACAGCGGTGCCATGCAAGACGTCAGCATTCCCGCGCGACCAGTCAGCAGGCAGCAGCAGGATAAGTTAACCGCATCGCGATGGATCGTAGGGATCCGCGCGCTGTGGTCGATTCTTCGTTACCCGAAACGGCACATAGGATATGCTGAAAAACTTTGCCGAAGACCGCAAAGTGATTCGATGCTTGTGAAAAAAGTTATTCGCCTGGTAACTTAGGCCAAAAATTGAGATTTTATTATTGATGTTATTCCTTTACATGTTAAATGTTAAGCACCACTAGGCAATCTGTACGTTATAACTTTTTTCACAAGTGTCGAATCACTTTGCGGTCTTCGGCAAAGTTTTTCGGCATATCCCAGGCTATACTTTAACGTCATTGGTTAGATCGTTTTAGACGAAAAATTTCAATTAATGAGAAAAATGCAAAAAAGCACGTTTTCCCATATTAAATTCCATACAAATTTCAATCACAAAGCGGAATACGGGGACGCAACCAATCGTCCCCAAATTTTGCACAGTTGCTTTGGACGCTAAAATGAATCGAAAAAGCTTTGTTCCGAAAAATCGACTTTGTTGACCCAGTCTAATATTTATGTTTTAAAGAAAAGAAACCAAATAGCCGGCATTAAATTGAGAAAGTAATGGGATGCATACGAAAAATATATAAATTTACTAAAAAAACATAGAATAAATGAAATCGCCATAACTTTTTTTCTTATTAATAATTTCTAATTAGGTAAACTGTTTTTCAAAGTTCATTATATAAGTCATAAATGATCAAAATTTCATTGCATTCGGTTCATTGAATCCGGAGATACAACAGCTCAAAGTTGGCTATCGGATAATTACAACTTTTTCTAGAATCTTCATAACTTCGTGTAGAATGGCCCGATCTTTACCAAATTTTGTTCACTGATATACAACTAGTTGATGAACTTACAGTAAAAATTTGAGAATATTCGATGCCCTTTTCGAAAAGTTACAGCGAGTTGAACATTCTTTGAAAAGTGAAAATTTTACCTGTCCCAGTTATTTTGAGTATCCCCTGTACATCCCATTGGCATAGCTTTACTTACACCGCACACTGTTTCCAAAGGCCCAATTTCATGATCGAAATTGTTTTGGGCATGAAAAATTGATTTTAGAGGTTTGGTGCCTTCGAAGAAGTTGTTTGGTATATCAGAGCCCTTCTTTTGAAAGTATCACTAACGTGATTAATCCACCTAACAGTGAGATAGAAATTCGAATTTTTCATAAGTGAAGATAACGTGTTTATGTCATCAGCAAGGTTGTAGAAAATGTCATTATGAGAATACTTACCAAACAAACTTTTGCTCTCTCTGTGTACCGGGGCCAAAAACTCCAGCACCAGTATTTTGATTTTCCCCCATCTTAGGAGCTGTCCATAAACCACGTGGTCATTTTTTGGGACTTTTCAACCCCTCCCCCCCCCCCCGCGTGGTCATTAGTCCATACAAAAATTTTAATATGTCCATACAAAATGGTCATTGGCCGAACCCCCTTAATGACCACGTGGTTTATGGACAGCCCCTTAGACCCATCAGCAGGCCCGGATTTAAGGGGGGCAATGGGGGCAAGTGCCCCGGGCCCCCCGATTGATTGGGGCCCCCAAGAATACCGAAGCACTATATATATTTTGTTCAACGAACTTATATAAAATACAGTTGTCCTAGATTAGTTGTAATTGGGTTACCAAAAGTATCGAGATTATTTCATAATATGAAATTTGACTTGAGAATAAATCGAAATCTTAAACTTCATGATTTTTGGTGCATTGGCACTATTTTTAGAATGGATTTACAATATTTGTGGGATATTTTCTTCAATATGAGCTGCCATTTTAAAACCATAAAAATGTCTTGTCAATTTATTGATAAATGCAAAACAATTGAAATTTACAAAATACAACAACTAAACGATTCAATTGTTTCTCCAGAGAGGTATACAATATTCATCATTTGGATAAAAAGAAGTTTCTTGTTTATTTTGGTGTACACCAGTTTCTCTAAAATCTCTTGAAAGTTTTTATTTAGTTCTGTAGAAAAATTAAAAACGTTTAACACCTATACCTATTAATACCCATCTGGCTCAGTTTGTTGAGGACAGATGTTTTTATGACAAAGATATGATAATTATTAAAAGAGATGTTTAGGAAATTCGGATCAATTTTGGAAACCTACCTTCCTAAAACATCTTGGAGCAGTGATTTTACATAGGGTGGGGCGGGGCAAGATGGGTCGCCTAAGGATGGATCATCATAACTTTGTAAATACAAATCGGATTGGTTTGCATTCGTCCGCTACTCTTTAATACACTTGTTAGCTATGCTAAAAGTCGATAAAAAGTTCATTAATTACAAAATGTGATGTTAAATAAGCTGTTTTAAAAAGTGATCGTTTTTGCGCCGTGAAAAAAGTGCGGGGCAAGATGGGTCACCTTTTAAGTAATTCACATTTTTTCAACGAAAAACGTCAGATAGTCTTGTAATAAAAAATAAATAACTTTTGAATGTTCCAAAAATACGTTCAAAATTGAAGGTGACCCATCTTGCCCCGCGGCCGTTTATATGGAGATTATATGGAATGTATCGCATAAGAAAAACGGCTAAAAACCATTTTATTTTTTATTTCCGATGAAAGTGAATAATTTTTCAATCAATGCCCCAAACTTTTGTATATTCATGCTGGTCATCTAACAAAATTATTAACATAATCAAAACATGAGTAATGTGCCCGAAAATGGCACTGACCCATCTTGCCCCGCGACCCATCTTGCCCCGCCCCACCCTATCTATATCTATATCTATCTATCTATATCTATATATTATTTTATCTATCTATTTTGGGTTTCACCGACGTTTTCGAGAATTAATTGCTACAGTTGCCCCCTAAAGACCTACACTCGGCGAAGTAAACTACCGAGTTTCATCAAAATACCTTATGAAATTTAGCCATAACTGTAAAGTATGGATGCCATAAGAATACCTTATGAAAATTGAACATTCTTATTATGACCTAATTACAAAAGATAAACTTATGAAAAGAGCAGAAAAATCACAAAATTATGCAGACTGGAATCGATCCATGAACGTCGAGATCACTGAGCTCGTGCCCAACCCACGCGGCTATCGACGCTTGAGAATATCGTGTTGCTAAATGTGTATAAAAGCCAAACTGTGAGTCGATTCTGCGTCATAGACCGGCCTTATGAAAATCGTTCTAGCCGTTATGAATTGTTTAAAGGTCATTCAACCTTATGATTATCTTAGGTTTATTTGCCAAAGTGTAACTTTTTTCAGTCTAAGTCTTGAAGTACTCGTAAAATATTGCTATCGCAAAAAACAGTACAAATTAAAAAAAAAGGAATTACACAACATTGACAAAAAAAATAATATAAGGTTTACATATTTAAAATCTTGCTTTTGGGGGCCTACGCTAAAAAGTTTGCCCCGGGCCCCCCGAAGCCTAAATCCGGCACTGCCCATCAGTATAAAATACAACAGAACTTGGACGTAAGCTTGAGCCACCAGAATCCCAAATATAGCGGCTTGGTTTAACCACATTAAGGGAACATCATAGTTGGTCTTCGTAATCACCCAATCCTCAATTGTTTTAATATCTGAGTTTAAATTGAAGCCATTCACGATCACGATATTTAACTTTCATGTAAACTAGCAAGAATATTTTTCAATGAATGAATGAACTAAATTACAAAAATTTAATTACCATTTTTCAGTGCCACGCAACGGTTTTGGAAGCGAAGCAGCATCTGCAGGAATCGCTCTGGCCCAAGGAGTACGGTGGTCCCGTCGATGTGGATGCCCTGAACCAGCAAATGAAGAAAAAGCTGGAAGAGAAACGCGACTTTCTGCTAAGCCTGGACGATATGGACATTGACCTGCAACACTACGGCCATCTGTTGGGCAACGATTCCGTGGTTTCCAACACGGAGATCGAGTCAGGGATGGTTGGCACGTTCCGAAAACTGAATGTGGATTAAAGTGGAAATGTGATATAGGGTAGTAAGGATCTGTTTTGCATTAGTTGGGATTTTTGTAATATTAGTGTACACGTTATTGGAGAGGAATAAATACATGTTTATTACAAAACTGAAAAATATAAAATTCATCATGTGTAGAAAACCTTTTTGAAGTCCGTTTTTGCGTGACTCAAACTAAAATGATATTTTATTTAGCAATACATTAAATGGAAATGATGAAACTTACAGTTAGTTTTCTTCTTCGAGGGATAATCTGTTTATGCTCTAGGGAAGCGACGCCGAATGAGGTTATGTGCACTGTCTCTCAATTGTAGCTGGAATTATTTAAAACTGATTGAAATTTACCGACTAAGTGAAAATCGTACTATCTTACTAGTTTACAGAAGATTGGACATTGTCATTGTTCGGCATACAGTTTTGAAATACATTAATCATTATTGCCTAGGAAACATAAACAATCAATTCATGGTGTTTAAAAATCATTGAAAAATACCGTTAACTCACAAGTACCACTGCTAGAGTGCAACATCTCAAAGCTAATGCCTATAATCTAACACTGTGTACTCTGTTAATGATTTATGCTTAACGTATTTAACTATTTTTTAGGAAATTGGGGATCTACTACAAATCTGTCGCACGAGGTAAACCAATCTTTTCTCTTCCTTGTTTACCAAAACAAACTCGTCGCTTCTGATGCTGACGTACTGCAGTTGTACAAAGGGCCTATTTCTCGTTTAACGTAACAGCCCCGCCCGTAATGCCTCTCCTTTAATCGGCTTTACCACTTTCCATTATATCCAGAAGCGCCACCTTGACAGCAGGCCGCTGCATCACTCCTGAGTTGGTCTGAACATCGACCTTGCGCACCTGGCCGTCAGGGCCCGGATAGATCTTGATCACCTTTCCTCTCAGCCATCCATTCCTTACTTGTTCATCCACAATTACGACTAGGTCATCGACTTGTAACGGACGAACTTCATCGAACCACTTCGTTCTTCTAGCGATCGTAGGTAGATAAGCTTGGATCCAACGTTTCCAGAACTGATTTAAGAGATGCTGCATCAACTTCCAGTTTGTTCGGAGTGACAATTCTTCATTCACCGGAACTCTCGACGACGTGTTTGATCCATCCGAGCTCATTAATAGAAAACTATTTGGTGTGATGACTTGGTGTTCAGGGGATTCCAAGGGCACAAACGTTAGTGGATGGGAATTAACGATCATCTCAACTTCAGTGAGAAGTGTCACCAGATTTTCGTCGTCCAAACGGTCTTTGTGAGAAAGTACCTTGAAAGCTTCTTTAACCGACCTCACTTTTCTTTCCCACACTCCTCCCATATGTGGGGCGGAGGGTGGATTGAAAACCCATTCAGTGTCAGCGTTAGTGAACGTGCCAGCTACGTCTCGATTGATTGCTTCTATCTCCTTGGCAAGATCTCGCGCAGCTCCCTTGAAATTAGTGCCATTATCACTAAAGATTTGCTGAGGAGCACCACGCCGGGCCACAAATCGTCGTACAGCCATTTTGCACGACTCACTTGTTAGGTGATGAACTACCTCTAAGTGGACAGCGCGTACCGATAAACATGTAAAAAGCGCGACCCAGCGCTTTACTTCGGATCTTCCTCTTTTTATTATGAGTGGCCCGAAGTAATCCAGTCCAGTAAATGTGAATGGTCGCACGTATGGATTCACTCTATGCTGAGGAAGTGGAGCCATCTTTGGTTCACGTGGTTTTGCTCGGTATACACGGCACCACGTGCACCTGCGTACCACCTTCCCAACGGCTGTTCGCATCTTTGGTACGTAGTATCTTCGTCGCATCTCATTTATCACGGTCTCGGTGTTTGCATGGCCGTAACGTTGATGGAAATGCAGAATCAATAAGGTCGTCACATGGTTTTCTTTAGGAATAATTATTGGATTGCGGAAGTCGTATGCATAGTATGCTGCATGTGCATCAATCCTACTTTCCATCCGCAGAATGCCGTCCTCATCGATGTACGGAGACAGTTTCACGAGTGGGCTTGATTTCGTAATCCGATTCTTCGATTCTTTCGAACAGTTGGCGCCTTTCTGCAGGCATGCCACTTCGTCCGGGAACTGTTGCAGTTGTACCATACGCAAAATACTCTTCTCGGCCTGGTCGTAATCCTGTCGGGACAAAATCACGTTCGGGGTTCTGTTCGTGTTATCATTAGTTCGTGTTTTTGACCTGCATTGATGGATGAAATGGTACAGATGGGCGACTCTCTTAACAAGGTCATTCCAGGTCGAAAAATTCGTGAAGTTGACCGGTGGGTTGCTGTTAGTGTTGAGATGTACGTGTACCGCTCTGAGTTCTTCGTTCACTTCGGATGAAATTGGCTCTGCTACATCCCATTCGATATCCGGCTCATGGAGAAATGCAGGGCCGTTGAACCAAACACTTTTGGGGTCGAAGCATGGCCCATTTCCCCATTTCGTTGCCATATCGGCGACGTTTACGTCCGATTTCACCTTTCGCCATTCACTGATGTCGCTATCGTTCAGAATTTCAACAACTCTCAGTGCCACATATTGGCGATAACGTCGAGGATCCGCTCGCAACCATGCCAATACAGTCGTAGAGTCAGTCCATATGAATCGTTTTGAGATGGGCAGCGTGTGGTTCTCCAAGATAGTCTTCATTAGACGCACACCAAGAACTCCCGCATTTAACTCATTGCGTGGTATGGATTGCGGTTTCAGCGGTGTCACCTTCGATTTAGCAGCAATAAGTGCACACCGTGGAACCCCTTGATCAACTATTCGAAAAAAAGCTACACTGCAGTAGGCCTGCTCACTCGCATCCACAAAGATGTGCAGTTGTAGATTTGTGTAACACTCGTCATTCGATCGATCCGGGAAATAGCATCTTGGTATACGCACCTCGTTTAAGTTCGGACATCGTACAATCCACCGCTGCCAGTTCAGGAAGTCTGACTCTGTAATGGGGTCGTCCCACTGAACTGCCGACCGCCAGATATCCTGGATTAGAATTCTTCCATGAACCGTATAGAACGAGATTAGCCCGAGAGGGTCGAAGAAACTCATCACCACACGGAGTACTTGACGTTTCGATGGTTTTACCTCGCCAGACAGCAGTGGTTCCAGGTCGTCCTTGAACTGTACGCTGATCGTGAGCACATCTTCGGACGGGATCCATGCAATACCCAACACGCGTTCTGTTGCAGTAGTTTTGTCGGCCGTAAAATTCTTCGTTGCTTCGTCGCTTTTGTCTCCCATTCGTTCCAAGACCTCAACCGAATTGGATTGCCAGTTACGTATCTCAAATCCTGCGTTTTTGTGGATGGTACGTACTTGGTTCGCTAACTTTACGAGTTCGTCTATCGTATCTCTGCTGTCGAGATAATCGTCTACATACGTATTTTTCACGATGGCTTCGGATGCTTCGGGGAACTCGGTTGCATGTTCCAAGGCGTTCAAGTTTTTTACGTGCTGTGCAGAACAAGGAGAGCATCTTGCTCCGAACGTGACGACATCCAACATATAAATATCCGGCTCAGCTATCCCTTCGCAGCTGTATAGGAACAACTGCGACTGACGATCAATCTCTCTCATCTTTATTTGTAAGAACATCTGCCGAATATCTCCTGCAATAGCGTACATTCTTTGACGAAAACGGAAGACGACTCCAAGAAGCGAGACTAACATATCCGGACCTTTCAACAGTTCCGAATTCAGGCAAACATCTCCAACTCGGGCAGCAGCATCCCAAACGATACGTATTTTGTTGGGTTTTCGGGAATTCCGAACTATCCCGAGAGGTAAGAACCACGTGCGGCGCTGGTCTAATTGTCGGAACTCTTCTTCAGTAACTTTATGCGCATATCCTCTGGAGAGAAATTCGGCAAGTTGCTCTTCGAATTCAATTTTTAGATCTGGTGATTTCGTCAATTGTCTCTGGAGGCACTTATGTCGCTGCAGAGCCATCGGGTAACTATTAGGAAGTCTGATCTCGTCATTATTCCATAGTAGTCCTGTCTCATACCTGCCATCCTCGGTGCGTTTGGTGGTGTCTTTCAAGATTTTCCGAGCGCGTTGGTCTTCAGGTGCTTCCGGTAGGACGACAACACTATTGATTCCGACGGTTTCCATATTGAAATAGTCTTTGACCAACTCGTGCAGATCTTGAGACGTTTTGCGATGGCAACCGTGAACGTGGATGTGATTTGGCCCCGATTGATTGGCATGTCCACCACAAATCGTCCAACCAAGTCTTGTTTTGGTTGCAACTGGTTCTCCGTTTCTACCTTCACGCCTGCTAAGGGGAACGGTCAATTTGATGTTGTCCAGTCCAATAAGCATTTGAGGATACACCTCTGCATAACTTTCGACAGGAAGTCCGTCCAGATATGGATATTGTCTTGACAGGTTCTTATAGTCCAAAGTTTGCTTAGGTAGTCCTAGGCTTTCAACGGTTCGGACGTCCGACAGGGGATATTTTGTCTGATTGTTGTGGTTCGAAATATTTAGTTCCACGCGGCGCGACGTTTCTTCGTTCCTTGTGACGTTACAAGTCCATTGGAGACAGAGAGTACCGCTTTCGCCGTCAAGTCCGAGCTCGCTGGCAATGCTCGATTCCAGAAGGGTCAGCTCCGATCCATCATCCAAGAAAGCGAAAATGGTGATGGATTTCCCCTTGGCCTCTAGAGTTACTGGGAGGATTCTGAAAAGAGTTCCGCATGTCTCTTGACGATGTGTGCTGACTGTACCCGATTGTGGTTCCACTGGGTTTGGTGCAACATTGGCGGACTTTCCGGGATGGAGAAGCTTGTGGTGCATTTCCTTACAATTGTCGAATTCGCACGGTTGTTTGGTCCGGCATGGCCATTTTCCGTGACCTGCCAAACACCGTTGACAGAGGTTGTGTTCTTCTACAAACTTCCAACGCTCCCCAATCGGACATCCTTTGAACTTGATGCAGTCTCGAATTTTATGTCCGTCTAGTTGGCAGTAAATGCACGGCCGCAGTTCGGTTCTTGATTGAGTACGCGTTTCATCCTTTTGTTCGTCATCGGTGGAATGTGCATTGACAAATCCTGTCTTCTCCCTCTTGATAACTCGCTTCGATTGTTCCAATGGTACAGTATCGGATGCCAATGACACTTGACACGCAGCCGTTTTAATCACCGAGACGAAGTTGCTAAAGGCCTTCAGTGTTGCTTCCTGGTTGCGTTGAAGGTGCAGTCCCCAATCCAGCCGTAGACTTGGGGGAAGCTTTCCAACTAACTCTGAAAGAAGCATTGGGTTAGCCAGATGATCTTGCAGCTTCGCGGCTTCGATATACGTGACGAGGTTCTTGACTTCTCGTCCAAATGTCACCAAAGTGTCTAACTTGTTCACATTGGGAGCGGGAGCATTTCGGACCTTTGCAAGCAAGCAATGGACAAGTTGATCCGGCCGGCCGCATTCTTCGCGCAGAGTAGCAATGATTTCCGGAATAGCTTCTGGCAGCGTCAGAATGCTCAATACTTTCTCTCGCGCGCTTCCCACGAGGCTTTTCTGCAATCTCGCTAGATTCTCGTCTGGTTGGATTCCGCACATCTCTGTCGTTGATTCGAATGCTTTCAAAAACATAGGCCACTCCAGAGGATCACCGGAGAATTTAGGGAGCTCTCGAGAAACAACTTGTCTAGCGGCGATTTGCTGGGGAGTAATCAGAACAGTTCCTGCGGCTCCAGGCCACTGTGTCGCAAACGGTGTTTGTTGGTCAAGTCGGGATTGCGGTGGAGCCACCGGTGTGAAAGACTTGAACGGCTGCTGTGGCTCGGAGTTCGAATTCCTCAACGACGGGAATGGCACCCGGCTTAATCCTGCAGCAATAGGTTCTGGGAAGAAGTCACATGTTCGCACTTGGTTTACAGCCTCATTAGACTTCGCGGAGCTGGACGGTCCTGTCTGCATAGGAAGTTGCTGTACGTTTTCCGCAAGTGTGTTTCGCACGTAGTCATCTTGAATATGTGCTGCTGGGGAAAATGTTCGTTGGGAAACGATGTTTCGACCACAATTCCATACTTGATTCATTGGTTCACTGGTTGAAGCTGCTGGGGTATTTGACTGTGGCTGAAGCGTCGGCCTGGCAACGATTTTCAGATCTGGAGCATTTAGTGTCTGTATATTATTTTGCTGCGCGACCCATGCACGGGTATTCTCATGTCGGCTACGATGAGATCCTGCGCTTCGCCCGCTAGCACGACTACTCTCGACCCTTTCTTCCGCTTCCAGTTCGGCCTCCAATTGGTGTTTTACGATCAAATACTCTCTTTCCTTTTCTGCTTGCTTACGACGCAATCGATCTTCTAACGCTTTTGCTTCTTCCAGCTGCATCAGCCGGAGGCGTGCGCTTATCCCAGCCGATTGGCCCGACCTGGATGATGGAATCGATCCTCGAATAGAACCGTATGAAGAAGGTTTATTGCAGCTGCCGCAGCGCCAAGATCGATTGCATACTGATGCTCCTACTCCTGCGCAGCTGTAATGCCACCATTGACTACAGCTGTCACAAGCTACCATGTCCTCTGCCTCATCCGGTCGAGTGCATCCACGGCAACAGTGGTTTCCCTGAGCGCTCATCCTCGTAACTTTTGAGCTTGTAGAAAACCTTTTTGAAGTCCGTTTTTGCGTGACTCAAACTAAAATGATATTTTATTTAGCAATACATTAAATGGAAATGATGAAACTTACAGTTAGTTTTCTTCTTCGAGGGATAATCTGTTTATGCTCTAGGGAAGCGACGCCGAATGAGGTTATGTGCACTGTCTCTCAATTGTAGCTGGAATTATTTAAAACTGATTGAAATTTACCGACTAAGTGAAAATCGTACTATCTTACTAGTTTACAGAAGATTGGACATTGTCATTGTTCGGCATACAGTTTTGAAATACATTAATCATTATTGCCTAGGAAACATAAACAATCAATTCATGGTGTTTAAAAATCATTGAAAAATACCGTTAACTCACAAGTACCACTGCTAGAGTGCAACATCTCAAAGCTAATGCCTATAATCTAACACTGTGTACTCTGTTAATGATTTATGCTTAACGTATTTAACTATTTTTTAGGAAATTGGGGATCTACTACAAATCTGTCGCACGAGGTAAACCAATCTTTTCTCTTCCTTGTTTACCAAAACAAACTCGTCGCTTCTGATGCTGACGTACTGCAGTTGTACAAAGGGCCTATTTCTCGTTTAACGTAACATCATGATTCATGAACTTTAAAGAAAAAAAAATACGGTTGGAATAAAACAATATAACGAACGGATACATAGGGCCGCATGACAGGGCAGAGAATGATCATCAGAAGGTAGTTCTTACGGATCAAGGAGATTAGAAGACAAACAGCAGAAGGGCCGATACTTGGTCCATAATCAACTTAATATCGTCATAAAAAATCATACCAAATTAGTTAGAACCTTTCAGCTGAAAACAAGACCGTAGAAGTGCCAAGCAACATCTGTCCAAGTTGAGCCGTCAAACAAAAAAGAAGCAGCAGAAGGGATAAAATGGAAAGACCAACACAAACTGTAATAACACATATTTCATCTTATTTCAAACGTAGTCTTGTTTACTTTTTAGCAATTATGTATATTTTCTCCCATTTCTTCAGTACACACATCCGCACGTAATAGTATTCTCACCCCTCCCTCTTCACTTCTTGGCCGGGGCCTTCTTGTTCTTCCGGACGCGCTTCTTCTTGCCCTCCTTCTTCGCAATGGGATTGCGTCGCTTCGGTAGGGGTTTCGTGCCCTTGACTGGCTTGCCGAACAGCATACCGTTGTTGACGACCTCCTTCTTCAGCTTCTTGTACTGGGCGCTGACGATGCGGTTGCGCTCCGAGCGGGCCAGACGCAGCTTGAACCGGTCGAAGTCGGACAGATTGCAACGCTGGTGGATAAGGACGAGAGAAAGATACATTAATGCGGTTGTTGTTGAATTTGCGAACTGAATGAGAACGCATAAAGTTCGAGAAAGTAGCAATCTTCATGTTTTCCACGCCTACAATGATATTTTTTAACTTTTCCGTTACGGGAATTAGCGCATATGACAAAGTAAATTTATTCCCAAGTTCTTTCCGAGATTTTGCCGGCTTTTTCCAAGATCTCTGAGAGTTACTCCCAGGAT
This sequence comes from Aedes albopictus, assembly GCF_035046485.1. Lineage (NCBI taxonomy): Eukaryota > Metazoa > Arthropoda > Insecta > Diptera > Culicidae > Aedes > Aedes albopictus. Next base: position 480,448,912 of record NC_085137.1, on the reverse strand, counting down.
TCCTCCCGTGGATTCTTTAAAAATGCATCTCAAGTTTATTCAGCAATTTCCCTTAGTAACTTTTTCTCGGGATTTTTGCGAGATTCTTCAAGGGATGTCTTAAGATTCAGCCGGGATTTCTCTTTTCAGATTTTCAGAGTTCACCCTTGAATTTTCCTAATACATAGGTATTCCGCCCAGGATTATTCTGAATTTTTTTTTAATTGTTCTAGATTCTCCCAGGATTTTTTTCCGAAATTTCTCCAATAGGTCTTACGGAGTTTTTCGCAAGATTTCATCTAAATTCCTTCCAACATCTCTACAGGAATTTCTTTAGTAAGTTATCCCAGAAGACATTAGAAAAAAAAATTGCCTCACTCTGAGAGACATCCTAAGACCAACACCGGAAGAAGCTTTCGATCAGAACCGGCAGAAACTCCCTAGAGAAAACTCCAGCAAAATTTCAAAAGAATCCCGCAAGAATCTTTATGAAATATCCTTGCTGGAACTCCTGTGGAAATCCCGGGGAAGCTCTAGAAGAAAGCTCACGGAAATTTCTCAAAGAAATTACAGAAAAAACATCGAAAGAAATCCCAAGAAGAACTCCTGCAGAAAATTATTGTAAAACTGCTATAGGCACTCTAGTAGAAATCCCAACAATATTTAACTCCTGTAGAAACTGCGGGAGAATCTTCAGAGGGGAAATCCGAAGAGGAACTCTGGAAAGTTTCAAGAGAAATTTCGAGCGAAACTCATTTTTTGCCAAAGTCTTCGCTCAAAACATTTTTATTACATTTTGTATGGACAACAGTAAGCAATTGCCCACTCTGCTATCCTTCTCTTTCTCGTACGTATTCAAGAGTAAGAAGGAATAAAAAGCTGCGCACACTAAATGCCTACAATCAAAATTGAATTTATAGTAGCTTTATTTTGGGGAAACACTCATGGGTATGGAAAGAATTGAAGATTACTACTTCCTTTAGTTTCAGATTTAAGTGGCTTCATGTTTGAATCAGTCGGCCTTTCCTATCAATGAAATTATTATAATAAGGTTCATCATTTTAGTCATCCCGCCCCACTGAATAACAGCTAACCCCCGGAAACGGATCTTACCTTAGCCTTGGCGGCGGCACGTTCCTGCCATCTGGTGCTCGAGAACTTTTCCTTCAGGTTATAAGCCTCCAGAGCCTTGCGGACCACCTTGGACTTGGCGGTGTAGGGGAACTTCACCCGGTACTTGGTCAGGTGGAGGTGGTTCACGGGGTACTGCTGGCGGGGAACACCGGTGGTTGGGCCATCGATGAGAACCTACAAGCGGGGAAACGAAGCAACTCCATTAATTTCACCATTATCTCACAAGTTATTCGGAATTGTTCCTCTGCGGGTTTCAGAACTGGAAGACTTGGCTTCATTTATGATTCAGGCGGCCCTTCCTAATCTTCTAGTTTCCTCTGTGGGATAACTTCATCACGCTAGAACACAATGGCATACGTTAGCATTACAACAAATTATCAACTTACCCGATTTTGGTCAATGACATTGACGATAGCGACAAGTTTTCCCTTGTATTTTCCACTGGCGCACTTGGCCACGCGGCCAGTCTCCACAAAACGCGTGAAGGTCTGCAATCAAGGACAATAACAAAAGATCAATCCAAACTGCTTTCTCCATATTCCAGCTGATTTGCTTCTTGATTTGCTCGTATTTCAACACGTAGAATCGATTTCCGTTGTGAAGATCTTGCCTACCGGTACCGGCGCCACCAGAAACACCGCTCAAGGTCCATAACTTCATCCGAGCAATCCGCTTCCAGCTTCGGACCGACACTTTTGACAGGTAAACACATGTGGAAGAATTCGCCCAACACTCTTCTCGCATCGAAATCACTATACCGGGACACCCCACAAACTACCAACACCGAATTCGCGTCCAAAATCGCCAAACTCCATCAATCCGCACCAGCGCTCCAGCAATCCGGTGCAGGTTCTTCACAACGGAATCGATTACACTTGAACTCCGACCACTTTTCATCCATTTTCAACGCAATTTCGATACGAGCGAATCGATCGCAGAACTTGCTCGCTTACCATTTTGGACCGGAAAGAAAGAGAATGGTTGATGATTGCTGCCAACCTAGCGGACGCGAAACGGCCGTCGGCGCGATTTTGACGTTGACGTTTCTGGCGCGATGCGCGCCGGGGGAGGGGTCGTCAAATGGAGAAAAGCCTTTTCGGTTGCACACTGAAAAAACTGAAAAACAGAAATTTTTTAATCATGCATGCGTAAATAGAGCTTGCTGACGTTTATTCACCTTTCTCTTTCAAACATGCAGGCGGAATAGGATTTGTTGTCATCAAGAAAGGTTTCCCGATGAAAACAAATCCTATCCCGCCTGCAAGCTTGAAAGAGAGAGGTGAATAAACGTCAGCAGCTCTATCCACTTATCCGCGAGCGGTAATGGCGGCGGCGGGCATATCCAACCGGTTCGGATTTTGACGTTTCATGGGGGAAAATCAAAACAGTTTCATTCTCCTCCTCACCCCTTCCCCCACCGTTTGGTGGCGCTAACCGATTGCGATCCCCAAGAAACGTCAAAATTCGAATCGGTTAGTTGTGTCCGCCGCCGCCATTACCGCTCGCGGATAAGTGGATACACTGAAAAAAGGGACATGGTAATTATGACCGTATCGAGGGTGAAATTAAAAACTTTTACTACTTGATTTTGGTAGACCATGAATCCTGCTTGAAATTACCGAGGGGCGATTCACTGTTCTGCGTTACTGCATTGAAAATACACGAATGAAAATAATACACAAAAATACATCAATACACGATAAATTCAAAACTGAATTAAAAATACGCCAAATTCTAAAAAATACACAAAAATGCATCAATACACGGTAGATTCGATATTGAATTAAAAATACGGCACATTCGAAAAAATACACAAAAATGCATCAATACACGGTAAATTCAAAATTGAATTAAAAAATACGCCACTTTAAAATAAAAATGCAAAAATGCACCAGTGCACGAGAAATACAATTGTAGTTCAAATTCGAGAAAAATGCTGCAAATACAAGAATTCGGGAATAATGCGACGATTTTGTGAGAAAACCAGGGAGAAAATAAAAAACACGAACAGCATAGGAAGATCTTCCAAGACGAATGTTTGTGAAGATTCGTCTAAAAGGATTTTTCTCGGATATTATCCCAAATTAATTTGAATGACGCTGGAGATGGAGGAATTGTTTACCGGATCACATAGAGAGGAATCGCTCCGGAAAAGCCTGCAAGAGGAACGTGTGCAAAAATTCGCCCAAGAGGAATTACCCCAAAGCTATTCCAACGGGGATAATTCCATGTGACATTCCATCGGAAACGAGGGGGACGACTCTTCCAGATATGATAGATTTTAAGCCAAAATTGGCCAAAACTTACAAAGATTCACATCTTTTTTCATAATTTCAATGAAATTTAAGAAAATTGACAAAAATCGATCAAAACCACTCATATCTGAAATATCCGATAAAATCGATTATAATTTTTGCATAACCATATCGAATCGAATGAAACCAGTGCACATCTCTAGCCCAAAATGTCAAATTTTCTCGATTTGTTTACAATCGGATTTGAGGTCGGACTGTCTGCATAGCATTCGAGTGACGGCTGGTTCTGGTCATTCTGGTGCCTCCCTGCTCCCTGAGAGTGCCTCCTGGTTCTGGTATTCCGCCTGACGGATTGCGTTTCGACTGCCGGATTTTTTTGTGAGAGAGTCATTTGGCCTAGGATTTGGTCGATGGATCTATCTTGGCGGTAGTGGAGTGGTGCAATCGTTGCCGTTCGCTTTGGAATCATGATAGGTAGTTGGAGTGGATGTTGGGATACGTTTGGTGTTCGGTTTGAGGGAAGATTCTTCGAGAGTACTGTTGTACTCTTCCTGGTGGCTCTGGACCATTTAACTCGTATACCACTTCCGGTGATTTTGAGCAAGCCCTTGATTTTTTCATCAGCGCCTTCGAAGATAGGTTTTTGGGTAAGTCGGGTTGAAACAATCGGCCTTGAGCCTGATCAAGAGCAAGATGTATCACTTAAGGAATGGATACCATGACTTCTTAAACAATTCTTCTTTGTGGCTCTACATTTCTACTGAAACTTGGCCTACCCCTCTTTAACAGTAACAGTGTTCTTTGAGCGCTTCCACAGTTTTTAAATAGCTTTCTGTGCCCATGATTGCATGAACTCGTACAAATATTGTGGAGCTAGGCAATGACACTATATCTAGGGAAGACGAGAAAAGTTCCCGATCAGAACGGGAGTCGAACTTGCTGGATCGGTGATCAGAAGCCAGAACCCAGATGACTAACTGGAAACTTCATGACTTTTTCAATAGAAATCTAAATATGTACTCTATTTCCTTCTATGATTCTTAAGATGAGAGTACACAGGGTCAAATATTGGACCAAGCACAGATCAATGCTCAAATATCTGGTATGACTCGATCAAATTTTCATTAGTGCCAAACAGAACTAAAACATTTCTTGTTAAACATTTGACCCTTTGTACTTGCACCTTTGGTTTATATGATTCAAGGCGATTGAAACTGCATTGGGTTTAAAGTTGGTTTGAAGCCTATTTTTAGACGAGCTTTTCTCAACACGTGTCTTATCTTGCGCCCCTTGTTTTTTTTTACGGAAACTAACAAAAAAAATATTTTTTTTATCTAACAAAACCTGTTACTTTTTTTGTTATTTATCTAAACTTCACACTTCTACTGTTTAGACACTGGCGAGTCAATTTTATAGAAAAAAAATATAATAAAATTGACACACTTTCAGCGCTCTCATCGTTGCGTAATGGCAATTTCCGAGAACAATCCTCCGGCTGCTGGTTTGACTGTGAGCACCGAATCCTCCGAAAATGGGACTGTCCAAAGGTGTTCGTAACCGGTTTACTGGTAGCCACTGTCCCGAATAGTTCAGCAGTACTCGTCTGAGGCCTCTTCCGATTTGCCTGGTAATCCTTTGTTGGCAGTTTTCCACCCAGTTCTGAAATCTCAACATGAAAGTAAAGCAATGTTACTTGGCATGAACCGTCATTATTTGGCCTCTCTTACCAATATATCTAGACAGCTGTCAATGCAACATGACCACCGTTGTTCCATTACCAGTACCGATCGGAACGATTGCTCCTAATATCGTTTTTTTGCTAGGTTTTTTGTGCCTCTAGACGTCTTCCATTTGGTGTCGTTTGGCCAGCCTGAAAATAAGACAATCGACAAAAAAATATGCTTTCTTTCTGTACCTTATTTCAATAAAAACTCACCTACATTCCCGAGATAGTTCATAGTTGTTGAACTATGGATTCGACACACAATCTGAATTGATTTTTTTCTTTGGATTTTTTTGTTCAAACTTGTTTTGATTTAACAGCTGATGGGACGACGCAAGAGCTGTCAAAATAAATTGCGGCGTCGCGATTTTAATCAGTATTGGGCGATTTTTGTCATTTTATTCGATTTTTCCGGATATTTCGGATTTTTGCCATTTTGATGAGAGAGAAAGCAGAAAATCGACAAAAACCAGATCAAAACTTGCAAAATGGAGAAAATCCGATAAAATCGATTTCAAATCAAATGTAATGAAAACTGTTGCGAATAATTAAATAAAATTAAGTCTTATCGCATGGCAATTGAGCCAAATCGATTAGTGTCGACCCCCTCGATCGGAAATTGTTTTCAATTAAATTCCATCCAGAGTAATTCCTCCTTGAATTCCTCCGAAGATTTCTCTAAGCGGAATTCCTTTGGAGATTCCTCCAAGAGAACTTGCTTCAAAATTCGCAACAATAATTCTCCAGGCAATCAATCAGAATTCTCTCATGTGTGCTCTCCGAAATTCTTTCACTAATCGCCTCTTCTATTCCTCCAGGAAATCTCTCGGGAGTACCCTCTTTTGTAATTTCTTCAGAAGTTCCTTTTTGGAAATTCTTCTAATAACTCCTGTTCAGATTCCATTAGAAGTTTCTTCCGGAAATTCCGCCAAGAGTTGCTTCAAAGATGCCTCCTGAGATTCCATCTAGGAGATTCTTCTGATTCTCCTGGAAAAATCAAGTGAAATTTGTGGATGCACCATCAGAATGAATTACAATGGATGTCCCAGAAGGATTCTAAAGAAATTAAAAGTTAGAGGAGCTATCGAAGAAGAAACTCTTAGAAGAATTCCAGAAAGAAGGAATCACACAATCAACTTTTAAAGGAATCTGTGAAGGAACATTCCTGGAGGAACTGATGGAGGAAACACCGAGATCCCCGTGGCTCTTTCAGCAGTTTCCCCTTCAATTCCACCATGAATTCCATTTTAGATTCCTGTAGGAGTTCCTTTTGGGAATTCCTCCAAGAGTTACGTCAGCGATACCTTGAGGGGTTCATCCAGGAAAAAAACTCCGAAAGAATCATAAGAATTCCCAGAATGAATTCTAGGCGATGTTCCAGAAAGAATCTTGGAGTAATCTCAAAATAAAATTTTGGAGGAATCCCAGAAAGAGCTACTGGAGACGAGACTGGCGATACCGGAGAAATAACTCTTGAAAGAATCCCAGAAAGAAAACCCCGTATACAAATCACAAAATTAAATAACTTTTGGAGCAATCCGCGAAATATCTCCTGGAGACATTCCAAGAGGGGCTAGGCGTCAAGCAATCCAAGAAGGAGGTTCCGGTGAAATCATAAAAGCGACTTTTCCAGCTTTTTTGCCTTGCAAAAACCTCGCAAAATTAAATTTACCAACTTAGGTCTCAGCCATGAAAAAACCTTTCTTGATTCCGAAGTTACTCCTTCAAAACCATGTCCAAAACCTACGGGTGCCAACGTCGAATGGTCGAATATTGTGCTAATCGGTGCCAATATCGAGGAGGGTTGTTGTCGTTATTGCATGCTTCTGTTCTAATTACTTGTAGTAGAGTTTTTTTTCCATCGTCTGTGGATATTATTGGATCTCACGAAGTAGTGGGAGTTTTGGTCTGGCCTGAGAACGGTGGTCGATATGGCAAAACAATGAAAATATTGTAATTCGTGTTTGAAGTATTCGAAAACTTTGATGAATTTCAGTTTATTTACAAACACAATTATCAAATGCAAAATGTGAAAATCAATTTAAAAATACACATTTATTCGGAAAATACTCAATTATTGCATCAATACACGTCAATTCTATTTTATTCACAAAAATGCAAAACAATGCAATAATGCAAAAAATACATGCCAATACACCAAAAATACATCAATTCGATTTTCAATACACAGGGCTGCATCGAAAATACATGAGTGAATCGCCCCTCGATCAAAATCCTCAAGAAACTGAATTAGAGTGCTTCCCACAGCTCCGCCAATGCCTTATCCAAAAAGCAAAAATATAACCACCGACGAACCGACGTGACAGTGATGATTCAAAAGTGTCCCCCCCCAAATTTAACGGTCGACCACCGAAGCGAGCGATCGCTTCTGTCAAATCAGCGCAGACGCGAACCGTTTCCTATATGAACACATGGGGGTTCGGTGTCGAGCTACCAAACCATCGCGGGCCGTTATAGAGGTGGCGATAGTGTTCGCTTATTTTTCATCATGGCGTCGCGGACAACAAATTTGAATTTATTTGGAATTTATTTGTTCTAGCTGTCACGTCGGTTCGTCGGTGATGTAACCTCGGTCACCACCAGGGTCACCAGGTCACTATTTCGAACACATCTGCTTATTATACATGTATATCTTTTTTGTATTGTTAAATAAATCTCACCAATAAAAAAACAACTTAAATTCCACAGCTTTTTTCTTTGAAGGATGTAAACAAACCCGCTATCAGCAACCAACCACGATATAGTAAAGGACACTATTTCAATGGTTACGCTTACCATGCTGTTTATCGTTGCGCATAGTAAAATTGACTAAAAAATATGGTTGTAAAGAACCAAAAAATGTAAATAAAAGTGACATGGTAAATTTAACCCCGTCCATAGTAATTTCCGAGGGGCGGATCACTTCCAAAACAACTGAATCGAAAATGCGTTTTGATGGAAATGCGTTACAAAATGCTCCAATGCGTTGAAAAATGCATTTGAAAATGTAATGCGTTGAAAAATGCACCAAAATATCCAATGCGTTGAAAAATGCACAGGAATGCATGACGAATTTTTGGGGTTTTAATACATAATTTGTTGAAAAATACGCTAATGCGTAGGAAAATGCGTGTTATTTATCAATGCGTATAAAAATGCGAGCATTCCACCAATGCGCATGAAAATGCGTGTTTTGTATCAATGCGCAGAAAAATGCGTGTTTTCTATCAATGCGTAGAAAAATGCAAGTTTTTTTGTCAATGCGTATAAAAATACGAACAATTTTATCAATGCGTTGAAAAGTGCATGCAGTAAAATTTTGACAGGTGTTGTTCAATTTTACAAATGCGCGAGAAATGCGTACCTTAATACGCTAATGCGTAACAAAATGCGCCAATGCGTATGTCAATACGCAAGGCTGAATCGAAAATGCGCTAGTGATTCGCCCCTCGATTTTGATCTAAGACTGAACGATGTTTTCTTCAAACTTGAGGAGCTGGCGGTGGCAGCACCTGCGAGTTAAACTAACGTTCTGTCTTTCTCTAAAGGGATGTGAGCGTGTCCGATGTATTCTAGTTGGTTTAAGGCACCTGGAGCTGCTTCAGCCGTTGCACCTACTGGGGAGCTGGGGATCAATCTTGGGCTCAATTTGCTTCTTGGTCAGCCTCTTCTACTTTGGCTTGGGAGACTTTGTGCCGTGGCCGGTCGAAGCGTAAGATTGTTTAGGCTGGCAGGAAAATCGCGCCAAATATCTATCCTGGAAGAAGTCCCTGTTCCAGGACGTTCCTGGGATTTGCGCCTCAACCATCAGATCAAGTTCACTCCTGGAGAAATCTAACAGCTTGCATTCTCGAGACGGTGGGATGAAACCAATGAACAAGCGATGTTTGCATTTCTCACAAATTTCGAAGGTTTCAATTTTGGTAGCCTGGAGTAGAGGAACATCGTTTTAGATCAGATGCCGGGGATGATGAGCAAATTCAATAAGCATCATTTAATTGGATTACAATCGATAATGAACAAACTCACTATGGACACACTCCACTAGTATAACTGTTTAACTTTATTGATAACAAATGATATTATTTAAGATTCAGTAAGCGACTTTTGAATTTGTTCAAGATTTTGCGCAGCAACCACTTCAAAACTGTTATGATGGGTAATCTGTTTTAACTGAACATGAGAATTGTATTGGCCAAACAAAAATTAGTACTGATAAACACAAATGGTGTTATCAAGTCAACTATGTTTGATAGTATTGATTACTATTCCTATGGTCGTTATACCGTGGTAATTTCAAAAGAAACATAGTAATCACCATTGATAACATGGTCATGATTACTATTTTTTGGCATGGTAAAATTGAGCATGGCAGCATAGTTGAATTTACTCTAACATTTTTTTCAGTGTACTACCCAGGGAGATGACGAAGGGCCAGAATCATCTACCCAGCATTCAATTCAACATGGCGTCCAATGTTTTTGTTTTGATTGCTTAATTCATGGAAAAAATACGCTGGAAACATCGACACTTTTTCTTTCCTTAACACTTTGCACGATATTATATGTAGCAGCAAATATAATATCATGCAAAGTGTTAAGGAAAGAGAAACAATCATCAAAAACATCGATTTCGTTTGAAATGTTAGAATGCAACGGTGGAGAAACTTCCGGTTGGCATGATCCTGCTGCTGCTAATGAAATTTAATGTTTTATGTTAAGTTAAAAGTATGCAATTGATTGTATTGTGCATCCCAGCTTAATCACTCAGATGCTGATGATCTCAACCAGCCGTCGTTTATCGCGAAAAGATTGCGCCCCGTTTGATTTGTATACGGCGGCTGATTATCCATGACAGCTCCCACCCGGCGGCTGCAAAAACAGTTTTAGCCAAGATGCACACCGTGTGTAAATCATACGTGCGCGGTCTGGCGCGATCTGATGCTGCGCGTTTCGAACGCAACTTGTTGAGAATCTAAGATAAGCGCGACAATATTTTAACTTTAAGGAAATGTTAATAAATTATAAAATTGTTTTATCAATTCAACAAAAGGTAATAAAGAATACTGTCATGAAAAAAATAACATAAAAGCAAAATCAAATATGTATTCCGCTAAATATAACCGATGTTTGCGTTCCTATGCATAAGCATCACTTATGCATTGATTGAATAAACCCAAAAATATGCATTCCAAAGGGTGGGCAGATCGAATATGATTTTACAGTGACGATTCGTTCGTTGAGAGCTCGTCAGATGGGCTGTCTCGTTGGTTGAATGTTCACTGGTTGGGACAAACCCCAACTAAAAAGCACTGTCAATGTCAAAATAGATGTCAAAACGAGTTTGACGTCTGACCGCCGTCGCATCACAGCTCCTGTATACAGAACGTTTGCGCAAGTATGTGAGTGTTTCGTGACGCTAGGAGCAGGACACTACCTAATACCGACGCTAATACCCTAATACCACCTAATAAATATTAGTTTCCAAATATTCATGCTTCACCGAAACATTTGTCGTGTAGTATGTCATGACTTTTTCACGAAACAACCAACTGTCACGAAAACATGATGTGGAAATACGGTTTGTCTGTAGTTTGTCTTCAATTTATTCAATTGATTTCTCTAATTTCCTTTGATTACTTGTTTTAGCTGTGGAAATAACGTGAGCTCAACTGCACTCTGGGAAAGAGCTCTCGAAAACTTGTGTCGCTGGACGTTAAAAAATCAAGAAGGTGGCTTCATTAGATATGATATTTAACATGCTTTCACTACAAGTCCTAAGCATTCGGTTTGCAGAAAATTGCTGTTTTCAAATGTGCATGTCTAATACCTAAATAAAAATAAAAATTGAATTTCGTTGACTGCGTTTTCAAACTTCCATCCATTCACTAGGATGGGATAGAGTTAGCATTAATAGAACTAGAAGTATTTCTTCTAATGACATTTTGTATTGCAATGACGTTTTGGTTTAAGGATTTTTTTTTGGTTTTCGATTTTTCATAAAATAATGAAGCAATATTTTCAAAATCGGTTTTCGTGCACATGTAGAGTATGGATCAAGGTATCTCCTGATTTTTTTCGAGGTGGGAAATATTTTTCGTTTTTGCAGAAACCATTTTTTTGTGAAATTTTGTTTAAAAATAGTTTCTGCAAAAACTAAAAACATTTTCCATCTGAAAAAAATTCAGGAGATACCTTGATCCATACTCTACATGTGCACGAAAACCGATTTTGAAAATATTGCTGCGTTATTTTATAAAAAGTCACAAACTAAAAAGTGAGGAAATGGGCCACTGCTAGTTTGAAATTGTTAGGCTTAGCTAATTGAATATTGGCCATCTTAATTCGCAGTTGGACTCCAGATAGTGTATAAACTATTATCAATACAGTTGCAAATCGGAATATTTGACTAGCGAAGTTGGATTTTTCTCCAAATCCGTGCGTCTGACCTGATTTCGGAAGTGGTGCGCTCTATAGATAGTAGAGTAAACATAGATCCGTGATGATGAATCCGTTGTATCCAAACGAACTGTCAAAATCTGTATCCAAACGAGCATGACGTCACGATTCCAATAACACCAATGGAGCGCATGACGTCATATTCAACCGTCGCACTCTTGAAAAATACTATTCACACGCTTGAAACATTTCACTCAGCGATGTCCGCGGATCTATGTTTACTCTACTATCTATCGTGCGCTCTAAAGTATACCAGGTCCAGTATACAGTGCACCACGTCCGAAGTTAGGTCCGACGTATGGATCCAACTTCGCCAGTTGAAAATATGGAACCCGGTACTGACGGTACTGGACTGATTATAAAATAATCAGTGTGAATTTCAAAATCATAGTTGAGTGTAGAATTAGCAACTAGTTAAAATACACAAAAATAAAAAAAAAAAAAAAGATCATAGTTATACATTTTGGAACGTAGGTGTTAATGCGAGGTACAGCAGTTCGTTAATCCGCCAGAGATATGTCCGGAATCGATGCTCCAGGAGTGAGAAGTTCTAAAAGCAGCTATATTCTGCCGTTTTAATACAACCCGAAAGCGCTACGTCGATCGAGAGCATGTTGACATTTCAAAACCAGTTCAATAAACATGGCTTACTTCGTTCAAGGAAGAATTTTCTCTGGGATTAATACTCCTTAATACTGCTTAATACCGCTAATCAACATTAGAGCTGTCCCGCCCCTAGTTCGTGACGTATTTCTCGTCACTTGCATGTGTCTAGTGCATTTTTTTATCTCTTTATTCGGGGATTTTCTGCCGTAGGCAGGTTCATCCCGGCCTCTAGAGCATTTTGATTAGTAGTTGTCAGTTGCCCCAACGAACGAACACGATTCGCTAATCGGGGCGCAGTCGTGACCCAACCAGCGAATCCGGACTGTAGTAAATAATTTATGCATTTTAGCATTTTTCGATCTCTCCGTCACTGAGGATATTGACGATCTTGCGCCAAATACGACGCACAGGCAAACAAAATTGTCCCACCACAAAATATGCACACCGGTTTCAGCATACATTGGTTGATGTCGCCGCTACAGTTTTCCAGTAACGGAGCGTTATTTTGGGGTGGTGTTTCGACTACCGTCTACCCCCGTTGGTATGACCTCATCTAATCTGAACACTTTTTAATTTGACCCCCTCTAATCTGCACATCGTTCAAACTAAAAATTGTTCAAACGTCATTCTCCTCATGGAACGGGGTGAAACGGAACGCAGAATCAAAACAAAACAGCAAAAAGGGTTACCATCAGTGTGTTTTTCGATGCCCACAGAGTTACTAGAAGTTCAAATTAAAAAATGAACCCCGCTGGTTTGCATGAGGTGTCGTTCAAACCAACGGGGGTAGACGGTAATCGGTTTGTTTATGCACTGTTTCCTTTGTTGTTGAATGTGTGAACATTGTGCTGTCAACGATTGAAAATTTGCACGATCGTCGCGAAATCCTTGCAAAGCTCAATACTGCAACTCCGAAAATCATACGAATCAACTATGATTTTTTGCCACAAGAATTTCTTGCAAAAATCATAGTTACGAACTATGATTTTGGGTTCAAAGCGCCAACTATTATTGTCATACTTTAACTGTATAAATTTCATAACTCTCACGTATGAAAATCATACCGATAACGTATAAAAATTGAAACTATGTCTCATGATTATCATACATATTTTTATGGAATATTTTGCAGAAATTAAAAAAAGTCGCAACCTGGAATCAAACCAGGAACGTTAAGGTTGGCGAGTGCGTGCTTTACTCATTCGCCCATCGACGCTTCGGAAGTTGAAGTGGTTAGAAGCCAATAAAAGGTTTTGTTGTTTTTCAGCAATGGAGTTTCATAACACATCTTATGATTTTCATACGAAGCTTCTTATGAGATTTTTCATACGATAAGTCTTATGGATTTCGCTTTTCAATGTATGAAAAGCATACGAGAACTATGAAATGACGAAAAATATTGTCGTCGCGGTTGAAACCCGAAGTTTCCCCACACACGACAATCGAATTTTCTCAAAATCCATACGTGAAACCTATAGATAGTAGAGTAAACATAGATCCGTGATGATGAATCCGTTGAATCCAAACGAACTGTCAAAATCTGTATCCAAACGAGCATGACGTCACGATTTCAATAACACCAATGGAGCGCATGACGTCATATTCAACCGTCGCACTCTTGAAAAATACTATTCACACGCTTGAAACATTTCACTCAGCGATGTCCGCGGATCTATGTTTACTCTACTATCTATCGTGAAACCTAACGTCGGACGTAGTGCGCAGGACAGCGGACCTGGCCCTCTATCCAGCGCACTGTGCCCGACGTACGTCCGACACACGGTTTAGAAGAAAAATCGATTTTCGCGTGTCAAAATTTCCGATTTTCAACTGCACGAACAATAAAAATAACTTATTCAGAGCAACATTAACGGCGGCTACTATTCGAGCAACCTGCGCAGCGCTACCATTTTGACTTCGCCACCCTTTTCCACACCGGTAGCAATCAAATTAGTCACCCTGATTCGTATCGGGAGGGCTGTCATATTCCCATAGAATTTTTAGCAGCGCAACTGTCCCGCTACTATATTTGGTCACCCACCCATAGCGCTACTATTTTGCGAGCGCATCCAACAGCGACCGGTAAAGTTTGCTGCAATGATGGAGGGCTGCCAAACGGGGTATAGAAGCGCACCGTTAAAGGTGCTCTAAGATGTAAACTATGAAAAACATACGAACAGTATCCTCAGTGTGTTTTCCGTGAGCACTGGAAAAGGCTTTTGCAGTCCTGCCCCTCGTACGACACTCACTACCAAAAGTAACTCACTTCCGGTGCCAGTCTACCAAGCATTGATGCTCGCTTTTGTTATGACATTTCGTTGGTTTTGATTGAATCTTTGTTGTCGTCACCTTTCCTTCGTGAGCAGCCAAAAGAATTTTCGAATCTAAGTTTTTTTTCGGATTATTTCAGTTATTGCCGTTTTCTGCTTAGCCAAGTGCACCAAAAAAACCGCAACCATGGATCCAGCACTGCTTCGCGAACGGGAGGCCTTCAAGCGGCGGGCCATGGCAACGCCAACGTAAGTAGATTGATCGGGAATCGGGATCACTCAAGGGGAGATCTCCACTGATACATAATTGGTTTTGTTTCCAGCGTCGAAAAGAAGGCCCGTACCGAACCCAGCTATGCCGCCCCAAAGGACCCCAAGAAACCCAGACCGTCTATCGCTCCACCCAAAATCGATGCCAGCAAGTAAGTTCTAGTGGATGTTACAGGGAATCTGTAATGTTTAACTATTTGTGCCTTTCAGCTACAAAACCATGTCCGGAAGTTCCCAGTACCGGTTCGGGGTGCTGGCCAAGATCGTTAAACACATGCGATCTCGTCACCAGGAGGGAGAAGATCATCCGCTCACGCTGGAAGATATTCTGGATGAAACCAACCAGCTGGACATTGGATCCGGCGTGAAGTCCTGGCTGCAAACCGAAGCACTGCGGAATAATCCCAAGATCGAGGTTACACCCGAGGGGCGCTACGTATTCAAGGCGGTGTTCAGAATCAAGGATGGTAAAAGTCTGATGCGACTGCTGAAACAGCACGATCTGAAAGGACAGGGTGGAATCCTGTTGGACGACGTGCAGGAATCTCTGCCGCACTGCGAGAAGGTCCTGAAGAATCGTGCCTCGGAAATTGTCTTCATTACACGGCCGAACGACAAGAAGAAGGTCCTGTTCTACAACGACCGGACGGCGAACTTTCAGATTGATGAAGACTTCCAAAAGCTGTGGCGTGCCGTCACGGTGGATGCCATGGACGATGCCAAGATCGATGAGTATCTGGAGAAACAGGGCATCCGGTCGATGCAGGATCACGGTCCGAAGAAACCGATCATTCCGAAACGCAAGAAGGCCCAGGCCAAGAAGCGGCAGTTCAAGAAGCCGAGGGACAACGAGCATTTGGCCGATGTGCTGGAAACGTACGAGGATAACACGCTGACGCAGTCGAATGCGGTGCAGGAAATTAAGCAGAAAAATTAAGGTGGGGACTGAACTAAGGTTTATTGGGGAGAGTGGGACTGTGATGTTGGTTGAATAAATTAAAATAATCTTATCTTTTATTATTGTTGTATTTCATCATTTTTGTTGTACTTTATCAGAGTATAAACCTTGGTATTAGTATATCTCTGACTGTATGCTTGTTAAAAAGAGTTGTCTTTCTGTTGCATTTTGAGATGACATTTTTGTTTTTTTGATTTGCTATTTTGCGAGGTGTTTCCCATTCATTTTTTTTCTTTCAAAAATTACAACGTTGTTTTTAGTAGCACGATAAGAACTCTCATGATTTTTCTATGCAATCGTTTTCGTTCATAGTAAATCATTTAAATAATATGTAAATTTTGCACCGTTGATATGGGACTAAACTCATTTTTGTCAATAATTGCCCACTCTCACTTTAGGCTGAGTAGGAAAACAGAAGATTTTTCGATTTCCGAGTAAGCCCTACTCAGTCACTGAGCAGGAATTTTCCTAGGTGTAACATGCAGAATACGCCTAAATGTATGTGTAACTCCCTGAAGGGTGGTTTATAAGCCGGGTAACGAAACCTGGCTTTCGCGTATCGCTTACGCCTAAATGTATGCTTTCCGTGTTCTTTTCGCGTTCACACGCAGCGTTGCCAACCTTCCAGATTTATCTGGATTTATCCAGATTTTTGAGGTCTCATTTAACAAAAGTCTGGAAGATCCAGACATTTGTTTTCCGGATTTGTAAGGTTTTTGTCCAGAATTTGTAAGGTTTTCATGCAAATCCAGACTTTTCCAGACAAATCTTCCTAAATCATCCAGATTTTTCTAAAATTGACCTGGCATCCCTGTTCACACGTGGCTTCAACTTCAAACATACGATCAGGAATGCCAGATGTGAAGATCTGAAAAGGTTTAAACTTTTTTGAAGACAATGAAGACATTTATTTTTGAGAAGACATTTAAAATTACGTGAGGACTATTAAAGACATTTGAAGCTTGAAAAATATGTGTGGTTTGTCAAAGAAATAGTTAAATTCTCAGG